>NC_086331.1:70511595-70819683 GCF_032445375.1 Bacillus rossius redtenbacheri
TTTAGAGATCTCGTGATGAGTGAGTCAGTGAGTGGTATTTCGCTTAATAAACTTCTAGCGCCTGCGGCATTGTCAACACACACTTCGTACGTGTACTGCATGTTGTATCTAACCCCTCCAACGCATTTGATTCTAAATTGGACTTTCAGTAAGGATCCCTTATGTTATTGATAATATAATATAGCCTATAGCCTTCCTCGATAAATGTACTATTCAGCACTGAAAGAATTTTTCAAATCGGACTAGTGGTTCCTGAGATTAGCGCGTTCAAACAAAGATACAAACAAACTCTTCAGCTTTATTATATTAGTATAGATATGCACAAATTAATGATCCATACTCAATTATGGGAATCAAAAAAGAAAAATTGCCTACATCATAAGTAGTATAGGAATGGGGTTCCGAGATCAGGGTCCAGGGTGTGGTGTCTGTGGTGTTTTCCGCCATCTTGGATTGTGACGTCACGGCGGCCATCTTCGATGGTTGTGACCTTGACCTTGACCCCGGCGGCCATTTTGGATCCGCCATCTTGGATCTGCCATTTTGGATGACGTCATTGTGTTCTCGAACATTCCGGCGATGTGTTGTCCACCATTTTGAATTATGATGTCACCGTTGCATTTTTCGTTACGGTCGCCATCTGTAACTTTTTTATTTATTATCCGATTTTAATGAATTTTTTTTAAAATTCATAAAAAATTCAAATAATAAAATTTTAATAAAAAATATTTAAAAAATATACTTTTACGACACGGAGTTCGGAGTCCTTGGTTCGAACCCGGTGAGGGCAAAAAAAAATTAAAATGGCGACCGATCCTTCCCCCATGGTGGGTGCTAGCAGACTGACTCCCACCACTTTTTTTCAAAGCATATATATCGTCATCTAGTATGACGTCATGTCCGCCATCTTGTCTTTGATGCTGGAAGCCATCATCAATGTATCGTCGGCGAGAGTGCGCTGACGCCATGTTAGTTTATTTCTTATCCGCTAAAGTGCAGTAATAATTTATTACTGTGACACCCGCCATCTTGAAATTTGGACGCCATCTTGAAAATCCGTAATTATTTAGCTAGAAATTCGGGAAAAGTTCCAAAATTCATTAAATAAATCACTCATTAATTTACATATTGATTCAATCGTTTCCCGTCCCCGGTTCGATACCCGATCGATGCAAAAATGTTTAATTTTATGAAAAAATAATAATTTCAATAAACCACGTTCAACTTTGTAAAGAGACTCTAAATCCTCTACGACCATCATCCTATCAGACATCAAGACTACCATATTGGAAATTCGTAATTTTAATGCTAGAGATTCGGGAAAAAGTTCAAAATTCATTAAATAAATTTGTAATCTATATACTGATTGATTGGATCGACTAAGGTCCTTGGTTCGATCCCTTGTCGATACAAAACAACATTAATATTTTAAAAAAGTACCACAAAAGCAATAGGTTTGAGAAAATAAAAAACACCGCAAGTTCTTTTAAAAAAACTTTTATTACATTCATACTACACTACTACAAGTACAAAAAAAATACACAGACAAATTACTAAAGTTTTGTTGATTTCTCGATTTCCGCATCAGCCACCCACGAATTAAAGCGAGTTGGAAAGCCCCACCACTTCACGTAGGACCGTCCATTTCTTCGTTTTATAATCTTCTCCACCAAGAACATATCGGGATACAACTTAGGCTGAATCTCTTCGGCATAGAAGCCTCCATGGATAGGTTTGTGGTCCAAATCTTCCAGGTAGTAGGTCCTAGGCTCTGATTCACCTACATGTGTCACACGGAAAAGTTCGGGACTCCAGTTTGCAGTGAAACCTTTCTCGAAGATACCTTTCTGCTTGGAGATTCGCACAATGTCACCGACGTTAGCTTTACACTTTCGTGGATCTTTCTTCTTCGTGTTGGAAAACACTGTTTGAAGCAGGCGATTGTCCGTTACGTCCTTTGGCTTCATTTTCGTGGTAGAATGCACCGTGGAATTATACTCGCTTATTAGTTTCGGCAAGATGTCAAGCCACTTGTAATTTCCGTTAGCCGTGAACTGCCGCCACATCTTGGAACGCAAAGTTCTGTTAAACCTTTCGACAACGGAGGCCTTGACGTTACTAAATGTAGAGTAGTGTTTGATGCCATACTTCTTCATCAAAGCCTTGAAGGTTGCATTGTAGAATTCTTTCCCGAGGTCCGTTTGCAGGTGCGATGGTACACGTCCATCACGCAAAATACTGTTCATGGCCTTGACTATGTCAGTTGCAGTCTTTGATTTTACAGGTCTAGCCCAAGCGAACTTGCTATAAACATCGATGACTGTCAACATGTACTTGAAACCTTTATTCAATCGGGAATACGGTATCATCTCAACAAGGTCCGCCTGGAATAAATCATCAATTCCACGAACTATGACTTTGCGACGAAGGTATTTTCGTCTAGCAGGAGCATGAAGTTCGCGAGCGATTCCGGTTCGACTCATTGTATGTAGCTGGCTTCCCTCAGTTCTTCAAGTATGGAGACTATTTCGTTGATGTGCGAATAGTTTCCTACGCTAAGCGAAGCATCTAGAATTCTAAGGCGATCAACTAATTCATTGGGGTCGTCCCAATATACATAGTCAAATATCTGACCACTTTCTAGATTTTTTAAACCTTCTCCATGTATTGTTAGTTCACTGAAGAGATTAGCGAGAATGTCCATTTTTTCATGATCTACGTCTTTATATACACCACTATCTGGATCGTTATCGCGAAAATGTGCATTGGTTAACTCTAGCAGTTTTTTGTACTCTTGTAAGTCGTTGTGAGAATATCCTTTAGGTTCCCTGCGAAACAGCAATTCGTACAGACCCGGAGTCCCGCGCGTTTTGAACTCTGCTACGCGCACGATATTTCCTGGTAGAAAGTCTATTTCTTTAGAACCGAGGAACCATTTATTATGTTTTCTGTACACCCCGTAGGTCGTGTCATTATTCCGGCTCGTAAACGATATCAGGTATGGTCGGACCATTGCATTAATTTGATGTCCCTTTTTCGGTATTTTTTTCTTGTGCATGGACTCTGTACTTGTTAATTCCTCTTCTTCTCGATCTGGTTCATACTTTCTGTTCTTTACAGTTGGCATTTCATCTTCAACTTCTGTCTTCACAATGAAGGCCGGTTCTTCCTTGTTTTTAAGTTCGTCGAGACGACTAGTGATTGGTTTAAATATCTCCTCATTTGCCATCTCATGTGCAAGTCTGGTTCGTCTAGCAAGTAGATATTTTTCACGAACAGACTGTATAGCTCGATGAAGGTCACTGGCCAGGTCCAACATTGTACTGGCTGAAAACTTATTGCAAGACCTCCTTTTATACTTTTTTATTCGTTCGCAGAAACTTCTTTCTTGTGTTTGGCTGAATCTGAATTTGTTGACAAGTGAGATAGTGATGCTTTCAGACTACTTTGAAAAGTCCTCAGATTGTCCCGTCTTTGTGCATTCGATACTTCAATCATGTCGCGAATGCGAGAATCCGAGGCTTCCACATGCTGGTCGATGGCAACGAGATACTCTAGTAATTCCTTTTTCACACTGCCTACTTTTTGAGCCAGTAGCGAAATGTATTTGCGGATATCGCCGTCAAGTGACTTGAGAGCAGTACGTAAGTCTCGACTGCTACGACCGAATTTTGAAATGCTATGACTCATGTTTGGCAATAAACTGATCGAAACCTCGTCTGTACCTGCCCTTATATAGAGGCCAGTCTTTGACTATGACTAGGAATCCGTGTTCTTCTTTCCAACACAAGGAGCACATGTCTTTGAATTCCTGGAATGTCATGTCGGTGTTTACGTGATCGTCATAAGCGTGACGTAAATTAAGTTCGTCCATGCGAAACAAAACTATGACATTCGCGTTGTCTCGTAGGAGATGTTTTGGAATACGACTGTACGTCTGACACAGGTAAACACAGTCTACCTTGGCGTGTCTGCCCATGGAAAAGTACTCTTGCATTATGCCTTGTTTCTCGCACATTACATCGTCGAAAACAAACACGGAATTAGGCTTTTCTTCGTTTGGAGGTACAACATCGGTATTATCGCTAAACGGAAAATACTCCACACCATCCACCGAGCGTAGAACAGTAGCTAGGCGCCGGTACTTTGGCTGTTGCAACGACTTGGAATACAAGTAGACGTTCTCGAACCGAAGACCATTTGGCTCCTCCAGTAAACTCAGTAAATCACACGTTTTACCGCAGTTGGACGGACCCGCCATTATGCATCGTACGGCAGAAGGCAACATTAAGCCATGTCGTGATTCACGCGCACTAAATACATCGTCTTGCGTAATGCGCACGGGCAAACACACGTCTTGCTTGACGACCTGCATTGTACTAAAGTAATTGTATAAAAGAAGCGTATTTATACTTTCTGGTCAGTTGTGCGTAATGACTCGAAGAGGTAAGAACAAAAAACACATCGGTGCGGGACTCGTAAACTCGCTGATAAACAACCTACCATTCGAGCTACACATTCCCGGCTACAGATTTTGCGGCCCCGGGACTAAACTAGCGAAAAGGTTAGCTCGAGGTGACGTGGGCATTAATTCTCTGGACGAAAAGTGCAAGCAGCACGATATCGCATATTCATTAAGCAAGGATCTGGAATCTAGGCACAGAGCAGATCAGATATTGGCACAGGAAGCCGAAGATATAAGTAAATCGTCGAACGCGGGACTAGGAGAGAAAATCGCAGCGTGGGGCGTTTCCAAAATCATGAAGGCAAAGACGAAATTAGGACTGGGCGCTCGACGAGCCAGCTCCATCAAGTCAAAGACTAACTCACGCAAGACCAAACGCAAGACTGGTGCAGGCGTGCAAAAAGCCAAGCAAAAATTACAGACCTTCGACAAGAAGATTATAGGAGGATTTCTTCCTTTGCTTTTGCCTGCATTGGGTGCTCTCGGTGGCCTCATCGGTGCAACGAGCGGTATAGTGCGGGCAGTCAACACTTCAAAGAATGAACGCAAGCAGTTAAAAGAAGCACAGCGACACAATGCCAGCATGGAAGCCATTGCCATCGGTAAAAAAAACGGCGCAGGACTGTACTTACGACCTCACAAGACAGGTCGAGGCATGAAAAAGAAACGAGTAAAGAGAAAATCCTAAGTTCTTTGCCGAAACGTCCGCTCACTAACGTAGATTTAATAAAGTACGCACGCAAACTTAAAATACCAAATTTCCGCGACGTGTTTATGCGAGACACTTTGCCCAGCAAGCCAAAGACACGTGAGCGCGTCATAATTAATTTAGACACGTCGGCGGGTCGCGGCACGCACTGGGTGGCGTACATAAAGTCTGGAAAAATGGCCGAGTACTACGACAGTTTTGGAAATTTACGGCCTCCGCCTGAACTGCGACAGTACCTGGGCCGGTCAACTACGTCGTTTTACAATTACGAAACGGAACAGAGGCCTTATCAAACAAACTGCGGACACTTGTGTCTTCGCTTTTTAACAAACAAAAATTAGCTGACAAATAAAAATTGCTACTTGAGGTTGTGCAGTGACGATAATTTATTTGTCATGTCTATAACACTTACATTGACAGGTCACGCATCTGAGCTGCGGGCGGTTCATTTCCCGCCTCTGGATTTAGACGGAGAATGGTGTATCGGACTCGTAGATTTTCAAACGTATAATGCCATACCGAACATTGACGAAGAAAATTGCAAGATCTGCTTCCTGAAAAGCGATGGGACCGGTCATGAAATACAGTTACCTGTCGGCTCTTACGAAATTGATGACATTGCAAAGTACATCAGGGATATGTTACCACAGAATGTAGACTTTCAACTGCGTGGAAATCCAAACACTCAAAAAAGTATTCTAACATGCAGTGAAAATGTCGATTTTACGAAACCTGGCACCATAGGTACGATGCTCGGATTCGAATCAAAGGTGTATGATACAGGAAGAACGTACGAATCTACGCGCGCAGTAAACATTTTGCCTGTGAATGTCATAAGAATAAACTGTCATTTGGCAAGTGGAACGTATCTCAACGGAAGACTAAGCAACATGCTGCACGAGTTTTCGCCGATGGTCCCGCCAGGATATAAACTGGTAGAAGTACCGCAAAGTATCATTTACGTTCCAGTCGTCGTGAAGGGCGCACACGAAGTCGTCGTCCGAATCGTTGACCAGCGAGGACGATTGGTGAATTTTCAAGACGAAGAAATTACATTACGTCTGCACTTGAAGCGATGGGCATAAAGTTCGTAACACCGAACAGTTATAAAATAAATCGTATTGTCGTGACTAAGAACAGTTCTCTACCAGACATCGGTGCATTAACACCTGACAACATAAAGTATCTTCTCAGTATTGGACAAGTGCCGAATAAATATGGAAGACGAAATCCTCAACGTGGAAGATCCGGTCATTTTTGATGACAGCATTACGAAAATGGAATTGCACAAATACCAGCCTTTCCTGCTCGGACCGTACGCACAACCATCGGAAGTACGCATTGCAGTACAACACCAAGATATTTGTACTTTACCTTCGCAGTCATTTCTATGTATAAGAGGCACGCTTACAAAAGCAGATGGTACGCATCCGACAACGATGTCAATATCCTGCAATGGTATTCTTCACCTAATCGAGCGCATTACATATGTACTCAATGGCGTCGAGGTAGACCAGACGAGATATGTAGGCATAACATCTGCTATGAAAAATTACCTTTCGCTCACGCCAAATGAACTGTCTGCTGCAAAGATGGCCGGTTGGGCTCTCGAGGATGAATATAAGCTTCCGGTTTATGCCGAAGGGAAGTTCGAAGTTTGTGTTCCTCTGTCCATGCTTCTCGGATTCGCTGAGGACTACAAGCATATAATCATTAATTCGAAACAAGAGCTCGTACTGCTTCTAGCCAACACGCACATTAATGCAATTGTCACCGCTGCAGAAAACCCTCAAGATGTCTCGCTAACACTACAGTCTATCGAGTGGATGCTGCCCCACATCTTAGTGATCACCGTTGAACGAGTCAAGATGTTGAAGAACATAGAAAATGGCAAGAACTTCGATGTGCCATTCCGATCCTGGAGCCTGGAAACTTATCCTGGCTTGCCTCATAGTCAGCGTATCAATTGGATAGTAAAGTCCAGCTTCGCTACGGAAAAACCAAGATACATCATCGTTGGGCTTCTGACCGGAAGACAGCTCAATGCAGGAGTAAGTCGCTCCGTATTCGATAACTGTCAAATACGCAATATAAAAATATTTTTAAACAGCGAAAGTTATCCGTACGTTGACATGAACATGGATTTTAAAAGTGGAAGATTTCTTCTAGCATATCAAATGTACGCCAAGTTTCAGCAAGCTTACTATGGGCGGAGACAGTCACCGATACTGAGTCCTGACAGTTTCAAGAACAAGGCTCCGTTAATGGTGTTTGACGTTTCCAAACAGGATGATCGAATAAATTCAAACATCATCGACTGTAGGATCGAGATAACGACTAGCGGAAATATTCCACCAAACACCTATGCTTTTTGTCTGATACTTCACGATCGGCTTGCATCGTACAATTGTAGAGACAAACTTGTGAAAATTCTGACATAAATACCGTTTCGTTTTCGATATTAATTTAGTTACGACCAACCGTTGCTAGCGACAAGATGTACTGCAACCTGCAAGGTTTCCAGAGTCAAAATGGATTCGTGCTATAGGAAATTAGCGTCACCTCCGGTGACAAGACTCGAACCCGCAGCTTCCGACCTCCGTATCCGTGGAAACTACTAGACGAAAAAAGTTAACGGTCGAATGAATGGCTATGTAAATATTATCACGGACTAGAGTGGGACGAAGGAAAAATTCCGTACCACCAAGTGAAAAACACTATTGAAGATTTACTAGTTCAAAACGAAATAATCTACGTTGTCGGACCTGAACAGAAGAAATGGCTGAGCAAGTTGTGTGATGCGTCAGTTGTAATTGTAGACCTACAGACCGACTGCGGCTGTCCTTCCCTGCGCAAGCTTAGTGCAATATATGACGTGCAGTCACGTGACAAGTTTGATCGTGTCTGTGCCTGTACAAACTCGCAGTTAATGCAGAAATGGCACACACAGTGTTAGTAGGAGCCTGCATATATAAATGGTGTACATCCGTACGTGCCTTCAGTTGACGTTCGACCTGCAAGAAGATGTTTACGTTTCATCCTGCTAACGTGTACGTGAGCGCAAGACCTAGCTTCAGCAGTGTCGAGTACAGCTACTGGGATTCCGGGTATCTAGGTACATATACAGAAAACTGTGATGGAGGCGCTCAGCATTGGCGGTTTGCGCACTTTCCTGTGTCCTACGAACCGACTCAGCAGCTGGTAGATTGTTGCGAACCTGGAAACTGTGCCGTCTATCACATGAGACCACACACAATCCTTCCTGCTAGCATCGCTGAGGTAGTCGCCTCGTCTGCATGTGCAACACCAAACATGGACGTGTTGCAACCTGTTGCGACCTGTGAAGCTTATACGCAGATTTCCAAACGACGTGCATCTCGTCGTCGCAGTTCAGGCAGTGAATCTGTCCCAACTAGCACTGAGCCTAAGCCCAGGCGTAGACGTGGTCACAGACGTCACCGACCATGTCTTGTTGGAGTTGTCGACGTCGCAGAAGATGACCAGCTGGAAACCTGTGTTCCTGATCGCGTGACCGGCGAACCAGTTGGAACCGGAATCAAGGAACCAGTTGGAACCGGAGTCAAGGAACCAGTTGGAACCGGAGTCGACGAGTCAGTTCGTGCGGCATTAAAGACTTTGCTTGTGAAACTGCTTGATTCCTTAACCTAATATGTATTTGTGTACTCTTTATAAATAAATGTGTAAAACTTGAACTCGTGTGTTTTTATTTCTACAATTTTTAGGTACCTAATAAAAAAATTTAAATACAGACAATATTTTGACTCATGTAGTATACCAGAAGACCACGGGTATATAAGCGAGGTTCAGACGACTGGACCCGCAGTTCACCTCTGGCCGCGGTGCAGTACGGACGTGCTCTCTCCATTAAGTTTCGTGAGATTTAGTTATGTCGACCGGGATAGACTGTTTACCGACAGCAGCAGGGACCTCGATGACAGCAACGATGATGGAGTCGGAGATTCCGATACCGGATGCAGAGGAGACCACGACAGCGGTGGAGATCCCGATACCGACTGCAGAGGAGACAACGATACGTGCTGTTCCATCATCAGCTGAAGTTTCACCATCTGCATTCCAGACTTCAATTCATGAAGAGCGTGCATCGCATCAATGCAAATATTGTGACGCATCATTTACTAGAACTTCAAATGCGCGCAGACATGAAAGAAGCAGCTGTCAGAATAATGCTCAAAGAATACTGTTTCAGTGTATAAAATGTAATATACTAATTTCACGTCTCGACAGCTTACATCATCATTATAAAAAATGCTCCGAGAAAGTTTAGTTCACGTTTAATGAACATGGTTATTGTTTCGACTCATGTGTTGTACCAGCTAATGAGACTATATAAGTGATATGAACTTCAGTCCGTCTCTGGCTGCGGTGATGACTGGATCGGATAGACATTTAAAGTCATGTAAAAGGCTTAGTCCGTACAATAAGAAGACTGTTTCAATCGAGAAATCCACAAAACTTTAGTAATTTGGCTGTGTATTTTTTTTGTACTTGTAGTAGTGTAATATGTATGTAATAAAAGTTTTTTTAAAAGAACTTGCGGTGTTTTTTATTTTCTCAAACCTATCGCTTTTGTGGTACTTTTTAAATATATTAATGTTGTTTTGTATCGACAAGGGATCGAACCAAGGACCTTAGTCGATCCAATCAATCAGTATATAGATTACAAATTTATTTCATGAATTTTGAACTTTTTCCCGAATCTCTAGCATTAAAATTACGAATTTCCAATATGGTAGTCTTGATGTCTGATAGGATGATGGTCGTAGAGGATTTAGAGTCTCTTTACGAAAGTTTAACATGGTTTATTGAAATTATTATTTTTTTCATAAAATTAAACATTATTGCATCGATCGGGTATCGAACCGGGGACGGGAATAGATCGAATCAATATGTAAATTAATGAGTGATTTATTTAATGAATTTTGGAACTTTTCCCGAATTTCTAGCTAAATAATTACGGATTTTCAAGATGGCGTCCAAATTTCAAGATGGCGGGTGTCACAGTAATAAATGATTACTGCACTCTAGCGGATAAGAACTAAACTAACATGGTTTCAGCGCACTCTCGCCGACGATACATTGATGATGGCTTCCAGCATCAAAGACAAGATGGCGGACATGACGTCATACTAGATGACGATATATATGCTTTGAAAAAAAGTGGTGGGAGTCAGTCTGCTAGCACCCACCATGGGGGAAGGATCGGTCGCCATTTTAAATTTTTTTTGCCCTCACCGGGTTCGAACCAAGGACTCCGAACTCCGTGTCGTAAAAGTATATTTTTAAAATATTTTTTATTAAAATTTTATTATTTGAATTTTTTATGAATTTTAAAAAAATTTCATTAAAATCGGATAATAAATAAAAAAGTTACAGATGGCGACCGTAACGAAAAATGCAACGGTGACATCATAATTCAAAATGGTGGACAACACATCGCCGGAATGTTCGAGAACACAATGACGTCATCCAAAATGGCAGATCCAAGATGGCGGATCCAAAATGGCCGCCGGGGTCAAGTTCAAGGTCAAAGGTCAAGGTCACAACCATCGAAGATGGCCGCCGTGACGTCACAATCCAAGATGGCGGAAAACACCACAGACACCACACCCTGGACCCTGATCTCGGAACCCCATTCCTATACTACTATCATATGTATATATACATATATTCTAGCGAAAATGTTTTTCAAATTTATAAGTGGGACTGATCGTAATGCTTCTTTCTTCCGCTATATTATTAATAAGCACGTGGAACTTTACAGCGAGGGTTATTCAGTGCTGTCAATCCTAACAGACCCTTAGAAGCCCTCAATCACCAACTCCGGCAAGCATGCAAATTTAAGAGGCCAAATGGGAAAAATTAAAATTTACATTCTCATAGACATTCTCAGGGACAGGGTAGCCATCTCTGCCATTGTAGTGTTTTATTGTTTTGGGGAAGATACTGCTCGTTGAAATTGTGGTTACAGTTGCCTGGCGCTAAAATACCTTTTTGGGTAAAAACAACGTAAAGTATTGATTTTTAAGCAGGAATTTATTCATTAAAGAATGGGAAATTTCAAGTTATTTGGGGAATTTTAATACAATTGGTTGCCTTTTTAAAGTCTCAGGCCCCCAAAATCTAATATAGTGGTTGTTCACTGACCTCTATTCACATCCACACCTGCACCAGAAGTGGCGTAAGAACGTTACTCTAGACTATTACTATAACATTGATTTTCCAATTAATGCGTTTTAGTTTTCAATTTTTGCTGCCGCATTATTAGAGTTTTATTGTTGTATATACAATATCTGCCGTGTTGTACTCAATTTCAACCTGACAGTTTAACATTTTTAGCCTCTCGTTACAAGACTTTTAACAAGCGCCCAATTCCCTGATGCTCGCTTGGTGGTGGGCTCAGTAAAGATCAACGACAAATTAAGTGCGAACAAAATGTTACCCAAACTTAATCGCAACCTATCCCAGATCTACGGTGTCTAGCAATAAACAGAAATAGCAGCGGTTAAACACAAACTGAACTGTATTTAGGAGCAAAAGACATAGGGGATATAATTATTTTTTATTTATAAGCACCAAAATTTGCAACCCCATTAAATCTTACAGATATTATTTAATGTTAACTGAGTCTGTAAGATGACCAGGAACCTTAATACTGCGGGTAATAATAACTCAATTACAATAAAACGTTAATCTAAGAATAACATTATAAATACTTTAATAAAAAATATTTTATAAATTGTGGGTGTGCTTCAAAAAATTTTTAAGTTCCTGTGTACAACACCTTTAATACAATTCAATTAAAACGTATTTTGAAAGTTTGGTACCATTAGCTGTGCGACCAAAATGGGAGTAGTATTTAAAAATATTCTGGATTGTGTTAAAAAAGACTTTTTAAATAACAGCTATGTTCCACAAGTTAACTATATGACTCGCTAATGCACCACTTTGCGTGACGTAAGCACACGGTCAAATTGGCACCACCGTTGTTTCGTTCGGTCACTTTACTACCACCTACTATTTACTGAAAAGGCTACAAACATTGAAACTTCGGGTAAGCCTGTTTGGATGCGGTAAATAAATTGCTGCATAATCAACTCTATAAGCATACAGCATAGTTTAAGACAGGGTTTAAATACGTATACTTCCTACATAGATAACACGGTGCGTGTGTCTAGTAAGGTTTATGTTGCAAAACTTCAAAAACCTTTTTTAATTCTTTCACACTGACTTATCACAGTTTCTTGACCAAGGGGCAAAACTGAGTTTCTAGGATCGATGGTTTACCTTATTAAACGTAGCAGCTGCCTCCACCAAAGGGCGGGTGGATCCTTCAAAACTTGGATGAATTGCATGCATGAAGTGGGCAACGGCTTGCCCTCGTCAACTATCACCGGTCCGAATAATTTCTCAAACAACTCGCGGCTCGTTTCGAACACAAGAGTCTAGCGGCAGCAACGCTACTTCCTGCAACTGGCTGCAAATGCCGAACCTTTCCGAAGTTGGCCGATCGGGAGCGCCTACCCCCTGGATGTTTTTTTTTATTTTTACGAGCGCGAATTTTTCTCTCCAGTATAAAAAAAGCCACACAGACTGTTCAGTGGATGGTTGGTTATATTAGGTTAGTATAGCTACATTAAAAATACTGTAAAATCATTGTATGGTTGCTTAGCAAATAACTTTTTAATATGTAGCTATCCAGCGCTAGGAAACCGTTTACATGATTTCACAGTATCTTTAATGTAGCTATCCTAACCAAATCAACCGTCCACAATATTTTAAAGTATTTATAATGTAGCTAACCTAACTAAATTGACCATGATCGGACGTTTTGCTCTCTCGTCAGTGAAAAGAAGGCTTCCCGTTGCGAGATCACGCCTCCGGCCCCGGAACGAACGTGAGCGGTGCAGCATTTGCAGCCAGTTGCAGGAAGTAGCGTTACTGCCGCTAGACTCTTGTGTTTCGAACTCCGCTCCACTGTCGCTACCGTGACGTCATCTTCTTCGGACGCGCTCCCAGCAATCGCGCAATGAAATAGTTTATTTAAAACGGTATAATTTTACACGGAACTAACACTTTTAAAAATTATATAAAACATATAAAGGTTAGAAACAACAGTTCTAATGCAAAGAGAAAAATTAAATAGAAACCAAACCGTTAAGTTAAATTAGAAAATACGTTTGATGCATAAGTGACGTAAAATTTCATAAAAACTTTAACAGCGCAAAAGTAATTAAATTTACCTTCGCTGTGACCTAAGGGCCACACAAATTATTCTTTCAATCGTCACTGTGTTATTTGTTATTCTATATCTGCCTTACTGTTCCCAATTCGGTGGCGTCCATGTTTATGTGTGTTATTGTAAAGTCTTATCCTAGAAGTTGGTTTAATGAAATGAAAGATAGAGTGCATCAGTCAAAAAAATAAAGTATAAAAATTCTTAAGCACATTATGTGTTAGGTGGCACTAAATAAAAACACTATTAAAAATCATCAGAATACGATTTAAGTTCTAATGAAAGGACTTAGAGAACAGATTATCTCATGATATTCTTTTCAAAATTATTATTAGAGAGGTAGGGCATACCCTAACAGAGATAGATGTAGAAAACTTGGGTTTATATTAACCTTGTTCGTCTCGCATTTTCTTTAAGTTTAGTATTCCTTAACCATAAACTACTCAGAGGCATCTTGTCATTTTCCTTCTGGCTTATTCAGTGCATCAACTGCACTGATGTTTTAAGGCGTAGACTGTTTGCATCAAGTTACCAATTTTTAAGTCAACAAGCTAATGGATCGTCAAAAATAAATTTGATAGTGGCAAGTTTACATTAATTGATAACTGGAAATTGAATATATTTATTGGCTTTAAAATTTTTGCCATAAAGTGCTAAGAAAACTAAAGAGGGTTAAAGTTATTTATATGACATATTCCAAGGAATGTTCTTGATCACATGCATCCAGCGTTTTATTTACAAAACACATAATAGCTGTTCTGCTACTGTGTAGATAAAAGCAAAAAATAACCGAAGTAGTACCGCTTGGCTCCTCCGAGCCATGGGTTCTGGGTATGGAGCTGGAGCCGATGGCCACCATCTTGGATAGTAACGTCACGGTGGCCATATTGGATGACCTTGACCTAGACATTTGACCTTGACTCAGGCCACCAACTTAGATTCCACCATTTGGTTTTCCACAATTTTGTTTTCTGCTGTTATGAATTATGACATCAACGTTACAATTTTTGTTACGGCCGCCATTTTGAAAATGGTAATTTTGATGCTAGAAAATCAGGGAACATTTTAAAATTAATAAAAATTATTAATAATTTTTATTAAAAATAAAAAATATTTTTAGGATGATCATGTAACAGAAGCACATTTTGTTACGGCCACCATCTTGAAAATCTGTAATTTTCATTAAACAAATTTAAAAAATTTAAAATTGGTAAAAAAATTATACATAAAATTTTAATAAAAGAGAACTTAGAAACATAGAGTCCTCAGTTCGAACCCGGTAAGAGCAAAATTGTTCTGACAGATACTTTATTCACATAAGCCACCGAAATACTGACCTCCCACCACCAATAAAAATGTAGGGGAGACCGGGGTAGGTTGGAACACTTTTAGTTAATTTATTTTTTAAAGCTATTATATTACATACATTCAAGTTTCTTGGCGTTAGTAAAAAGAATACACCTTAAAGCACATATTGGAATTACAAGATTTAAGTAAATTTCAATATCAAATTTTCAATAAAACTTTTATTGAAGTAAAGACAAGCGTGTCAACATGCCCCACTATTGGAGAAAGTTGTCACAACACACAAATATCAAAAGCTTGTAAGAAATAATCTGGTAATATAAAATAATCCATAACAATATATCAATATAAAATAAGCACAAAAATAAAAATTAACTGACTTGTTTCTTTAAACAATATACGTCCGTAAACAGTATCACTTTCATAAGTTTTTCTCGCATCTTAAACACACATAAAATAGAGTGTCACCGGAAATGCAGTCTTCATGTGCCCATTTATGACACTTGGTACACTTCACCCATTCTTGACCGCATTCTGAATTGCTAAATGCACCTAAGAAGCAAATACAAAGGCAGTCCTTATCTTCACCATCACTTTCCAAAGGCTAAGAGCTTTTTGGATTGCAAATTTCCTTTGAAGTGCGTTCTAAAGGAAAAAGATTATTTGACGGTTTACCGTTTCTTAAACAGCCTACTTTATTTTTCTTTGAAGCCTCTCGTTTCTGACAAAGCCCTCTTTATTGGAATGTCTGTCAAAATTGCTGACCTTTTCTTTCGGCCTTTGCCAGTTTCTTTTCTTGGTCCTGCTTTGGTGAATGGCCTTACCAACTCTAGGGAAGGATACGAAGTCTGGGCAGTAGGTAATGGAGACGAATAAATCTGAGTAGATGTCGGTGTAAGAGACAGGATGGATACAGATGAAGTAGATGTGCTATAATTATTGGTGGCAGTAGGGTCAAGTATGTCTGTGACATAAGATGGCATGTAATGAGAATCGGTGAAGATGTCTGGATTCAAAGGGAAAATCCCGGTGACTCTAAAACCAGAAATAATGTTGCAAGGTGTTGTGGCTAATGGAAGTCTGGAAGCTACAATAGCTGGAATGTCGTAAATCGTCATTTGACGTTTCTTAGTGGACATACACGCGTCACAAGCTGTGTTGACATACTTTTTCAAAGGGCCATAAACAGTTCTATCAAGGGGTTGTAGGTTGTGGTTGCAATGGGGAGGGAATGACAAAATAGTTACACCATTATATTTAAAATAGTCTATAACGTCTGCTGAGAGATGAGATTCATTATTATCGAGTAGAAGCAGGCAGGGATGTTCAGCAGAGCACCGCACTTGGGCAACAAAATGTCTCGCATACTTACTGAAACTGCCCTCTGTCATCCACCCCGAATGGTGAGCATCGCCACCGCTTCCTACAGGATCAACGCGAAAGAAGTGAAAAAAAAAAAAAGGGGGGAATGCGGTTTCCCACACCATTAACTGCTACAGGTAAAGTAACTATTTGTCCTCTTTCTCCTGACGTCATCGTTCCTAGTTGTCTAATGCCTCGACATCCTACTATTCTGTCTGGTTTTTGAAACGTAGTAATTCCTGTTTCATCGACATTCCATACATCAGAAGGACCAACATTCAATCGTTTGTAAACCGTTGTAAGGTCGTCAAAGAAAAGAGAAACATTAGTACGATTTAAACTTGTTGCAAGGCTTGTTGCTTGGGGAGACCTAATATAGAGACTTGTGTGACTTTTAAAAAAAGATGTAAACCATTCAGGGCCTGCCATTTCACGCTCGGTCCAAGAGTCTGAAACCTTACAATTACATGCAACAGCATAGGTGTAGGCGAATCTACTTACATCTCTAGGTGTCAAATCTAAATAAATATCTGAAGCCTTCACCAGATATTCCATAAGCAGTTTCTCTTATTCACGTTCAAAACCTGCAAAAAAATTGTCCATTAAAATTGTAGGCTTACTTTTCATGGTTTAGCATAGATAAATTGCACCCGGGCCAAAGATACAGGAACATTCGCCAGATGCTGTAATGGTGGTACTGGCATAGTCTGTGGTGGTGCTGCCATAGGCTGTGGTGGTGCTGCCATAGGCTGTGGGGATGTAAGAGGATGTGGTGATGCTTGGCCAGCTAGTGGATGTTTTTTATAATTAGCACGATATCTAGCCAGTGTCCTATGTGGATTGCCGAAATCTTGAGCTGCTCCCCTTATTGAACGGCTCGTTCTTTTTACAGCAAATACAGCTGCTTCCATTGTTTCAGCTGACACTTGGTCCCTGGTAGTCTTCTTCTTGTATGTGCGCACCATTGTGAAATCTAAGGAACAAACAAACGGTTATTTCTAGTATGCATCCTCGGTTTTTGTAAGCAATATTGAATAGACTTGTAAAATATAGCAAATATATTGTAAATAAATTATATTTATTATTAATATTGCATATACATTCTCGGGATATAAAAGTCGGATTTCAATAAATTTTTGAGTTATGGGGCACATTGGAACAGTGTGCTGTGCCGGAAATTAGGCATTTCGACACCCTTTTAAATTTTGTTTTTATATTTTAAATTTTTTTTGGAAATTTTTTTTTTAATTTATCTGGTTGTTAAGGGAGTGATTTACTCTTTGTTAGGCCGGTGTTCGCCTCGTGTTTAAACTTTGCGCCAGTGGACTGAAGCACCTTCTCAGGGGCCTATCTGATATTTTGCTAGTCCAATGCGGACGTGGGCAGCCCGGTTGAAATTTCTCTCGCCTGCAGTCACGTCCCGGGTTTGTAATGTTAATTCCCTGCATGACCAAAATCGCATAGAGCAGCTTCTGGCTTGCTGGCTGCTACTTCTTAGAGGCCTGCGGAGATTAGGTAGTCTCGTCACGAACGGGTCTCCAGTGGACCTCCGTTCCCAACCAAGTGGCGTTTTCTGTCCACCCTCCCCTCTCTCTCTACCCTCAGTTCTGAGAAATCAAGCCAGGAGCATTGACCTGATGTGAACCTAGCCAAGACAATTGCCTGCTTCAAGGACATTCTCCCTGGTCCTACAGAGACATCCATGACATCTAGCGGCAGAAAAAGCGACTTCAAGCCTGGTCGCCAGCGTGCAGAGCACGCGCCAGTGACACCTGGCGGCGGTTCAGTTCACCGCCTCGGTTAGTTCCCCTTTACGCCGCTAGAAAGCAGCGCCGCGGCGCCATAAGGCCTTACGCTTCCTTCTCGCGGGCTGTAGAAGTCGATTCTTTGTAGCTTCCTGTACCTAACAGTAGAGACCGCAGCAGTCGCTCTTCGGCGCGAACAACTGAAGTTGTGCTTACAACCACTCGGGCACCTCCGCATGTTTTCGGCCCTGGGCCGAACTTTCCCCCTCCTGTTTCCTAAAGCCGACCGCACGATTTAATTAGGAGCTTTGCCCGCCATCGCCGGCACTTAGTTCTCTGACCTCGGCTACTTACCACGTCTTCTTGGCGTCCTCTGTGCTAAGAGGCTTTTCGCAGCAATGGCGAAATCGTGTGCACAAGAATGTAGTCAGCTAGCTTTAGGGATGTGATCCCAGTGGTACAGTAGCCAGTCAGATGTAGTATTTAAAAAATTCATGTTTAGTTAAATTTTAAATTTTCTTTGTTTTACTAAAAATTTTTGTTTCGACCGTGTCATCCGCAGTATCTCGGTGCACGCCACCCTGATGTCGGCGCGAGACACCTCGGGAGCCCTGATTGCACACCCTGTTTGACAGGGTCCAAGTTCTGGGAAGACAAATTGCTCCCCACATGATCTTCGGGACCTCCAGATGATTTTCCCCTTAAGAAGAGTTTTCCTCCCGGTCCGATGTCATCCTGGAAAGACCCGGGTAATACGAGCAATATATTTTCCACTTGCATAGAATGAACTAAATTCATTAAAAATATACCAGCGAGCAGTGCTTTAAGAAATTAATCTTCAAGAACATGTAGAATCAAGGAAACTAATTATTTATGTAATCATTGGACGAATCAAATTTTGGTGTGATACTTCTAATTTTTAAATTTTTTTAATGTAATTGTTCATTTTAAAATTTGAAGATGTGTTGTTTTAAATAATTTCGGAGCGCCCCCTTAACTTTGTTACTTACTAAGATCTTTATTATCATGTCGAAATAATGCTAAAACAAAACCTCTTCATAATAAACCAGGGAAACCTATAGACCAAATTATTTATGTAATGTATTTATTTATCATATACCTTCTTCTATATAACGATCCACGAACTCCCAAGTTGCTTGTGTGCAGGGAGTGTGGAATTTGTCTTGTTCACCGCCTCGTGCCCCCTCTGGTAAATATCTTTAATTCTCTTAATATTTTGCCCATCAGTTTCCAAGGCCTTTTTATTAAATTAAAATAATATAATTTTAAGGCACAAGGAGCGTTACAGTGCCAACCTACCCCATATTCATTGTGCCAATGTGCCCCATTCCTTGGTTACTTGTTTCCATTACCCTCAATAAATCAACACAACAAAATTAGCTCTTCTTGATAGCTAAAAGAAAACCTTAAACAGTAGTCTATAAACTGAATATATGTATACAAAAAATTATGTTATGTATAAAATGCTATTTAGGATTTTAAGTTAAAATGCAATTTATTTACATGTTCAATAAACACAAAAAGTTCTCTCTTCCGCTGTAACAGTCACTATTTTCAGTACCGTAAACGGAGGGACAAGACACTTGACTGACGCAATTCGCGTGGTACTGGTGGTTCTATCCTGCATCTGATTAGACACCTACAGAGACTGTGCGAACGTGCCCCTGATGCCAACCTGCCCTTGTCTCCCCTATATATTATGACAACTAGTATTACGACAGCTAGTGCGCCATATTGTTATCTTCTGTTGGAGGCAACCATCTTGGATTATGAAATCATAGCTGCAATGTGATTTTCGTCTGCTGAAGGCCGCAATCTTGGTTTATGACAGCAGATTCGCCATCTTGTTTTAGTCTGCTGGAGGCAGCCATCTTAATTTTCAGTAGGTGCTACCATGATCACTTGTGTTAAGTAGTACACATGTCGCCTGCCAGAGTGCACTGCCGTCATGTTGGTTAAATCTTTATCCACTAGAGTGCATTAGTATTTATTGCCAGGGCACTTGCCAAGTTGTAAATCTTCTTGGCCTCCAACTTAAAAATATGTAAATTTTAAACTATAAAATAGGAAATATATCACAACTAATAAAAAAAACACTTGTTAAAATAATAATAGATTCATAGATTCATGTCGTTGGTTCGAAACTTGATCGATGCTGAAATCTAATTTGATTAAATATCACATTAATTTACCATTAAAATGTTAGTTTCAAGAAATAAAATACCACAAGTTTTTTACAAAAAAATGTATTACATAAATTCTACACTACTGCAAAAAAAAAAAAAACAATCAAATTACTAAAGTATTTAACATTTTTCGATTTCTGCATCTTCTACCCATGAAATAAAGCGAGGTGAAAAGCCCCACCAAATGACATAGGAGCGACCATTTCTTTATTTGAGAATCTTCTCCACTAAGTACGTATCGGGATACATCATTGGCTGAATCTCTTTGGCATAGAAGGAACCACTTATAGGCTTCTGTTCCACATCTTCGAGATAGTAGAGCCTAGCTTTCAATTCGTGAACTTGTGTCACACGAAAAAAGTTCGGGACTCTAATTCACAGTGAAACCTTTCTCAAAGATGCCTTTCTGCTTGGAGATCCGCACATTTTCACCGACTTTAGCTTTAGGATTTCGTAGATCTTTCTTCGTTGTATTGAATACACTGTTCGAAACAAGTTATTTTCATTTACGTCCTTTGGCTTCATTTTAGTGGTAAAATGCACCATGGAATTGTATTACATTATTAGTTTAGGCAAGATATCAGCCCACTTGTAATTTCCGTTAGCCATGAACTGTCATCACGTTTGGTGCTCAAAGCTCTGTTAAACCTTTCGACAATAGAGGTTTTGACACTTCTAAATGTAGAGTAGTGTTTGATGCCAAACTTATTCATCAAATCCTTGAAAGTCACATTGCAGAAATTGTTTCCAAGAACCGATTGCAGGTGCAATGTTACACGCCCATCACACAACATGCTTGTCATGGCCTTGCTTACATCGTTAGAATTCTTCGATTTCACAGGTCTGGCACAAGCGAACTTGCTCTAGACATCGATGACTGTTAACATATACTTGAAACCTTTATTTATTCGGGAATATGGTAACATCTCAAACAGGTCCACCTGGAATAAATCATTAAGTTCGTGAACTACGACTTTGCGACGAAGGTATTTTTGTCTTGATGGAGCATGAAGTTCATGTGCGATTCCTGTTTGACTCATTGTATTTAGCCGGCTTCCCTCAGTTCTTTAAGTATGGAGACTATTTCTTTGATATGAGAATAGTTTTATTTACTAAGCGAAGCAAGTAGAAGTCTAACCTGCTGACCAATTCATTTGGGTCGTCCCAACACCCTTAATCAAAGTTGTGACCACTTTCTAGCTTTTTTAAACCTTCAACATGTCCTGAAGATATTGGTGAGAATATTTATTTTTTCATGATCTTTGTCTTTATATAAGCAACTTTCCATGTCGTTTTCGCGAAAATGCGCATTTGTTAGTTCTATAATGTTTCTTGCCCTTGCAAATCTTCGCGGGAATAGCTTTTATGTTTCCTGCGAAAGAGCAATTCATATAGACCTCGAGTCCCATGTGTTTTGTTCCCTTCTACACATACCATATTTCCTGGAAAAAGTCTTTTTCTTTAGCACCGAGGAACCACTTGTTATGTTTTCTGTACACTCCATAGGTCGTGTCATTATTCCGACTTGCGAAAGATCTTAGGTATGGCCTGACCATTGCATTAACTTGATATCCATATTTCCGTAAATTTTCTTGTGCATAGACTCCGTGCTTGTAAATATCTCTTCTTCTGGAGCTGGTTTATTTCCTCTTTTTTGCAGTAGGCATTTCATCATCCCCTTCTGTCTTCACCATGATGTGTAGCTCTTTCTTATTTTAAGTTCGTCGTAACGACCAGTTATTGGTTTAAATATCTCTTTACTTTCCATCTCATGTGAAAGTCTGGCTCTTCTATCAAGTAGATGTTTTTCACGAACCAAATGTATAGCACGATGAAGGTCCATGGCCAAGTCAGCAATTGTACTGGTTGATAACATTTGCAAGACTTCCTTTTATACATTTTATTTGTCCGCAGAAAATTTTCCCCTGTGGTTAGCAAGATCTTTTTACATCGCAAAGCGAGTTGGTGATGCATTCAGGCTAATTTGAAAAGCCCACAAATCGTCGCGTCTGTGTGCATTCGATCCCTAGATTATGTCGCGATTCGAGAATCTGAGACAACTGGCTGGTCGATGGAAACGAGGTACTATAGATCATTTGTCGTACTTTGTAAGTTTTGACCAAGTAGCGAAATGTGTTTTTGGATCAGCATCTTGAGACTCGAGAAAAGTTTGCAGTTCGCTAGTGCGACTGCTACGACAGAATTTTGAAATGCTATGACTCGTGTTTGACGGTAATCTGATCGAAACCTTGTCTGTAGCTTCCTTTATATAGAGGCCAGTATTTGACTATAACTAGGAATCTGTGCTCGTTTTTCTAACATGAGGAGCACATATCATTGAATTCCTGAAATGCCATGTGGGTGTTTGCGTGATCATAAGGGTGATGTAAATTTAGTTTGTTCATTCGGAAAATACTATGACATTCTTGTTGTCACGGAGCAAATTTTTGGAATCCTGCTGTATGTCTGACACAAGTAAACACAGTCTTCTTTCGCGTATCGCTGCCCATGGAAATGCACTCTTGTATTATGCCTAGTTTCACGCACACGACGACATCAAAAACATCATGGGATTGGCTTTTGCTTTACTACAAAGGCACCACATATGCATTATCATTAAATGGAAAATACTCCAGGCTTTCTACTGATCATAGAATCGTTTCTAGGCGCTGGTACTTTGGCTGTTGCAACGTCTTCGAATAGAGGTAAACATTTTGAATGTGAGACCGTTTATTTCCTCCAGAAATGTCAGTTGAACGCTTGTTTTGCCGCAATTTGACGGGCCTGCCATAATGCATCGTACAGTAGAAGGCAAAAACGAGCCATGCCACAATTCGCACGCAGTGGCTTTATCGTCTTGTGTAATGCGCACGGGTAAATACACTTCCTGCTTGACGACTTTTACTGGCGAAATTCTATAAAAACAAACACGTTTATACTTTTGGCTCAGTTGTGCGTAATGACTAGAAGGGGTAAGAACAAAAAACACATTGGTGCAGGGTTTGTGAATTCGATGATAAACAAGACTATAACACTTATGTTGATAGGTTACACATAGTTCGGGACATCTGGCAGTCCATTTCCCGCCTATGGTAATTGGAAGGTGAATGGTGTATCGGACTCGCCAATTTTTAAATGTTTAATGCCAAACTGAATATCGGTACAGAAATTGGCAAGATCTTCTTTATAAAATCGTAATGAGACCACTCAAGAAATACAGTTACCTGTTGGCTCTTACGAAATTGACGACATTGCAAATTACATCAAGGAAATGTTACCACTAGATGTAGACATTCAACTGTGTGAAAATCCAAACAATATAAAATGAATTCTGACGTGTAGTGAAAATGTCGAATTTATGAAACCTGGGTTAATACATGTGATCCTAGGATTCAAAACAAATATTTACTATACAGGAGAAAATCATACGAATCTACACTTGCAGTACACATTTCGCCCATGAGTGTCATAAGAATGTACTGAAATTTGGCAAGTGTAACATATTTCAGTTAAAGACTAAACAAAATACTAAATGAATTTTCGCCAATGGTCCTGCCAGGTTATAAACTGGTTGAAGTGCCGCAACATATCATTAACGTTCCAGTCATCGTGAAGAGCGCACATGTAGTCGTCGTAAGAATTGTTGACCAGTGAGTACGCTTGGTGAATTTCGAAAGGAAGAAATTACACTTCGTGTGCACTTGAAGCGATAGACATAAAGTTTGTGACACCGGACAGTTATAAAATAAATCGCATTGGTGTGAAAACGACCAGTTCTCTACCAGTGCATTAACACCTGACAGTGTAAAGTTTCTTCTCAGTATAGGAAAAGTGCCCATCAAATATGGAAGACGAAATTCTCAATGTGGAATACCCAGTCCTTTTTTATGACAGCATTCCTAAAAAGGAACCGCACGAGTACCAGCCTTTCCTGCTCGTGCCTTACGCACTGCCTTCTGAAGTACGCATCGCTGTACAGCACCAAGATATCTGTATGTTCTTTACCATCGCAGTCATTCTTATGTATAAGAAGCATGCTGATCAAACCAGATGACATGCATTCGAAAATGTAGACAATATCCTGCAATGGTATTGTTCACTTAATCGAGCTCATTACATATGAGCCTAATGACGTCTAGGTAGACCAGACGAGAGATGTAGGCATAACATCTGCTATGAAAAATTACCTTTCGCTCACACCAAATGAACTGTCTGCTGCAAAGATGGCTGGTTGGGCTCTCAAGGATGATTACAAACTACCTGTTTATGCCGAAGGGAAGTTTAATATTTGTGTTCCTCTGTCCATGCTTCTTGGATTTGCTGAAGACTACACGCATATAATCATTAATTCGAAACAAACGCTCGTACGGCTTCTAGCCAACACACACATTAATGAAATTGTCACTGCTGCAGAAAACCCACAAGATGTCTCGCTAACACTACAGTCTATCGAGTGGATTCTGCCTCACATCTAAGTCAGCACGATCGAACGTATCATTATGCTGAAGAACGTATAAAATGCATGAACATTAACGTACCATTCCTATTCTTTAGCCCGAAAACTTATCGTGGTTTGCCTCAAAGTCAGCGTATAAATAAGATAGTAAAGTCCAGCTTCGCTATGGAAAAACCAAGATACATTATAGTCGGGCTTCTGACTGGAAGACAGCTCAATGCATGAATAAACTTCTCCGTATTTGATAATTGTCAAATACGTAATGTGAAAATATATTTAATCAGCTAACACTACCCATATATATACATGAACATCGATATTGAAAATGGGAGATTTCTTCCCGTATATCAAATGTATGCTAAGTTTTAGCAAGCGTACTAAGGCCGCGGACAGTTGCCTATACTGAGCCACGTATGTTTTAAGAACAAGGCTCCGTTAATGATGTTTGACATTTACAAACAGAATGAGCGAATAAATTCAAACATCATCGACTGTAGAATCGGGATATCGACGAACGAAAATATTACCACCAAACACATGCTTTTTGTCTGATTCTTCACGATCGGCTTGCATCGTACAGTTGCCAAGACTAGCTTGTGAAAATTCTCTTATAAATAATAGCGCATTTTGCAAGATTAATTTAGTTATGACCGAGAATTGCTAGCGTCAAGATGTACCGTAATCTGCGAGGTTTCCATCACCTCCGACTGCAGGACTCGAACCCGCATCTTCTTGCTTCCTTTTCCTTGGAAACTACTGGACTATAAAAGTTAACGCTAAAATTTATTGGTATGCAAATACTACCATGGCCTGGAGTGGGACATAGGTAAAATTCTGTACCACCTAGTGAAAAACACTCTATATTATTTGTTACTGCAAAATCTATGTGGCATCATTTACGTTCTTTAAATGATTTTTGTAATGGGGAATTTTGATTTAATGCAGTTTTTTGGACATATGCCATTAGAGTTGTGCACTGTTTCTCATGGAAAAATTCCGAAAATCAAAAATAAATTAAAATATGAAGATAAAAAATTCACAGAAAACAAGACTGAATCAGCTAATGTCGGGCAAACGGAACCTGCGATGAAACTAAATAAGTATTATGAACAACACAATGACGACAGAACGGACAAAAAATGATAAACATATAAATATCATACAGCACAATAATTCCGTTTAAGGGACTTAATCATGGAAAAAATTATATAACAACTCTGACGAACACAGTGGGCTAACAACGACGAGATAGAATAGATGCAGGCAGACAGCAAAAATGGACAAAGCAGCAAACATATGAACACATGGATGAAGATAATCGCGTACTATGAACAACACAACGACGATGGCACTGACAAACACAGATTTCCAATGAGAAAAGTGGCGACGTTTCGGGAACTGAATCTGTGCCTGTCATCAGGTACAAACCGACTGGCTGTTGTCTGATTATTTATCATCAGCTGATTCAGTCTTGTTTTCCATGGATTTTTTACTTTCATATTTTTATTTATTTCTGATTTTCGGAATTTTTCCATGACCAACAGTGATAAACTGCACTGGCGTATGTTCAAAAAACTCCATTATATTGCATCATTTATGTCTTTGGACATGAGCAGAAGAATTCACTGAGCAAGTTTTTCGATGGAGCCACTGAAATTGTAGAACTGCAGACCGACTACAGCTGTCCTTCCCTGCGCCAGCTTAGTGTAATGTATTGGGAGCAACCAAACAAAAATTTTGAACGAGTTTGCGTCTGTAGAAACTCGCAGCTAATGTGGAAATGACACTCGCAGTGTGAGTAAAGTATTTATATATAAAAGGCGTGTGACGGTTCGTACCTTCAGTCGTCGTCCGATCTGCAAGATGTTTTCGTTTTAACCTGCCAACATGTATGTTAGTGTAATACCAATTTAAACAGCACCGAGTACAGTTACTGGAATGCCGAATATCTACGCACATATATGAAGACATGTGCTGGAGGTTGCTCAGCACTTGCGATTTCGCATTTTCATGTGCTCTACGATCGACTTAGCAGCTTAAAGATTGCTGCGTACCGGGAAACTAGTCGGTCTATCCAGGGGCGTAGGAACCGGAGGGGACAGGGGGGATGTGTCCCCCTGAACTTTTTGGGTGCAGGGGACTGTCCCCCCCAACTTTCTAGACCGTGATATTTTTATTTTATAATATTATTCTGCCCAACTTTATTTGTAATTTCTTCACTCTCAAATTTTATCTTAAGGAAACAATAATAATTTTAACATCGATGTATCCAATGGTTAGATACAAAAACTGCTTAAAAAGCGCTATTTTGCACTTTTAAAATCAAAATTTTCCTGTGGAGGACCCCCGGACCCCCCTCCCCCGTATTAGTAAGAAGGAAATGGGTTTACATGACATCAAAATCATTATTTGTCCCCCCCAACTCTATGAACACAGCTACGCCAATGGCGTCTATCACATGATACCGCACACGATCCTTTCAGGCAACATCGAGGAAGTAGTCGCTTCGTCTGCACATGCAACATTAGATTTGTACTTGTTCAAACCTGTCGCAACCTTTGATGCATCTACAAGACTTCCAAACGACATGAATCTTGTCGTAGCTCTGTCAGTGATCCTGTCTCAACAAGCTCTGGATTAAAGCTGTCACAGCCATGGTCGCAGACATCGTCGTCCTTGTCTCACTGAAGCAGTAATCACCGAACATATTGTCAAGAAAGATGACCAGTCGGACACATGTGGTCCTGTGCCCGAGACTGGCGAACCACTTGGATCCAGAATCTATGAGACAATACCCAGTGTCGACTAAGCAGTCTGTGCAGAGTTTAAGGTTTTGCTTACAAAAATGTTTACTTAATAGCTTAACCTAAAATATATTTGTATGTGTTTTAAAATAAATTTGTAAAATTTGAACTTTCTGTGTTTTTATTTCTAGAGTTTTGAGCTATCTGCCTTTTAACACAATTAAAAATTATTAAATAAATTAGTTGTTTTGAATACTTAGGTGTAATCGCAACCCCAGGTATATAAGTGAGGTCCAGTTGACATGACCCTCAGTCCTCCTCTGACCACGGTGCAGTACGAAAAGGCTCATTTTATTAAGTTTTGTAAGATATATTTGCTGTTCCAATGTCGACCTTGATGGAAGGCCTACCTTCAGCAGTGCAGACCCTGATGACAACAACGCCAATGGCAGCGCCAGACCTTGATGGAGCGGAGACCTTGATGGCAGCGATGCAGATTGCAGCGGAGACCTCGATGGCAGCTACGCCAACAACTACAGAGACTTTGGTGGCAGCAATGCCGGTGACACAGATGGCAGCGACGTCGAGGGCTGCAGAGGAAGCAGCGGAGACTTCCACGGTTGAAGTTTCGCCAGCAACCTCGAAGACTTCATTGACGATGGACGTTCATCGCTCCAGGAAAATACTGTGGTACATCTTTTATCACAGCTTTAAGTGCTCGTAAAAATGAAATAAATGTATGCCCGAATAATACTCAAAGAACACTGTTTCAGTGAGACAAGTGTAATAAACAATGTGGATATCATGATAACTCTTAAAGGTATCTTATAACCTGCAGTAGATCTCTGTTATTGCCTTGGAAGACATATAAGTGTGACCAATGCGATAAGGTATTTTCACATTGTAACAGTCTGGGTAGTCACCAGAAGATGTACACAGGAATACAAACAATTTATTGTCAGTATGCTTCAATACCATCAGGCATCGTCATTTATTACTTTGCCTGAGCCCATCATCGACAAAAGAGCAGTAGTCAACTGTCGGAATCTGCATAATCAGTTTTGTTTTAAATGATTATTTTGGCAAGATATGTCGAGGGAAGTCACCAAAATCATGTTCATAAGAGGTATTATGCTCTGGAGAATAAGTACGATTTCAGTTGTTTGGACTTTCCATCTCCATTACATTAGATAAAACGTTTTGAGAAAAACAATCTTGAAGTGTCAGTATAAGGTGTGTTTGATTCGTGTAACTAAACCAAAAATGAAATATTATTTTTGTCTATTGCTTGCGATAATTGATTACAATGCTGCACACTACTGTTACATCAAAAATTTTTCCTAACTTGTGAGACCTCAAGTTACAATACATCAGGCAAAATGTATGTGTATGATGTGCTTTGAGTATTTCGTTGATCAACATCGAAGATCAAGCCTTACAGGGTTACAGCTATATATTGTTTCTTAAACTACCAATATGAAATGTGGAAATTAATGTTGAACAAAATTATTTATGAATATAACTATTAATTTTCTCGTTTTTTAGTAATGTAGAATTTATGTAAAAAATGTTTTGTTTATAAAAAACTTGTGGTATTATATTTCTTGAAATTTAACACTTTTATGGTAAACGAATAAGATACTTTTAAGAATTAGATTTGGGCATCGATCAAGTTTCGAACCAAGGTCATGAATTGATGATTCAATTATTATTTTAACAAGTGATTTTCTTGATTAGTTTTGAAATTTTTCCGAATTTCTAGCTCAAAATTTACAGATTTTCAAGATGGCTGCCAAGAAGCCTGACAAGTTTGCGGGCGCCCTGGCAATAAACACTAATGCACTCTAGTGGAAAAAAATTAAACCAACATGACGGCAGTGCACTCTGGCAGACAACGTATGTACTACGTGACACAAGAGCTTCTGGTAGCACCTACTGAAAATAAAGATGGCTGCATCCAGCAGACGAAAACATAACGACTCTGCTGTTTTAAAACAAGATTGCGGCCTCTAGCAGACGAAAACCAGATTGCAGCTATGATTTCATAATCCAAGATGGTTGCCTCCAACAGAAGATGACAATATGGCGCACTAGCTGTCATAATATATACATTTTTTTATTAATGGTGGGAGGTCAGTCTTTCGGTGGCTTCTGTGAAGGAAGGATCTGTCACAAAATATTTGCTCGCACCGGGTTCAAACCGAGGAGTCTATGATTTAAGTTCTCATTTATCAACATTTTATGTATAAATGTTTTTTACAAATTTTATTTATTTTTTAAATTTTTCAAATGAAAATTACAGATTTTCAAGACGGCGGCCATAACAAAAAATTTTACATTTGCATCATAATCAAAGATAACTTTTTATATTATAATTTTATTATTAAATTTTTTCATTAATTTTAAAATTATCACCTATTTTCTAGCTTAAAAACTATGGACTTTTAAGATGGTGGCCGTAAAGAAAATTAAACGGTGAAGTAAAAATGGCGGAATCCAAATTGGCGGATCCAAATGGTGGACGGGTCAATGTAATAGGTCAAGTTCATCCAAGATGGCCGCCGTGTCATGACAATCCATGTTGGTGGACATCGGCTCCAGTTCCTCACCCAGAACCCAGAGCTCGGAGAAACCAAGCTACACCACTAACGGAACAACTTACATAGGTTTTAATGAAGTACCTTAGTGAATATTACGGAACTCGGCCTTTCAATGAAGAATATAGTGTATCTTTGAAGAGATTTTTTTGCTAGGGTAAGAATGATATTCGAGGCGCTAAAATCCTGTATAATTTTAGTAAACCTCAACGTACAAATACTTCATTGAAACAAATAAAAACTTTAAGCTTTTTTCTTATTCCTAGTGATATGTGTGAAGCTTTTTTCTATGAGCTATATTATTCTTAGTTATTGTCATATCTTTTTTGTTGCTTCTTGAAATTTGCCTTTTTTGTATAGTATGTGCTTACTTGCAAAGTTTATTGGGAAAGATAATTATGAACATATTAGTAAAGATAACTTTTATATTTACCTCTGAGACTTATGCTTTTTATGTTGTATCGAGATTAAGTATACATGTATAACTCTGTTTTATGTTCGTATAATTTTCGAGTGGTTTGATACTTATAATGTAGTGGAATGTTGATATCGCTGAGGGGCTTAAACAAAATAGCTAACTCATGATGATGATCAATGGCCAACTAATATACAAGGAATCGATATTTGAATAACTACTCCTCGTACTTCTTGACATCTAACAACTCGGATCTCGAGCCCAGAAACATGCATCAAGCCCTGTAAGGATTTTGTTTTTAGCAAACAAAAAAATAAGCAAGAATTAAATGACAAATATTTTCAAAATGTACTATCCATGTCATTTACTCACACTTTTCACAAAGTTTATTATGAACAGAAAGTCGAAACACAGAAATAGGTAAATAACAAATGATGTGAAACTTAGTAAACTTTTGTTAATTTAATAACGCTCTTAAGTGGCTCTGATTTTAGTAATTTTTTTAGGGGGACAGATATTTTACCCATTTTTCGATTATATTTTATAATATAAATATTTAAACTATTTTTCAAAATAGGCCATTTATGTATGTGTATGACTGGTTTCATGTTGGCTTCCGATAGCGTAAGAATGATTTTTGTTTTGCATGTTGGCTCGATGAATTTATAATCCTATGTGTTAAATTATATATATATTTTTAAATTAAACCTGTGTGGATAGAACTTAAATATATGGAATTTCTTAACATAATGCTATAAATATTTTAATAGCATGCGTGCAACCCTGAAAGCATTACTAAATAGTCTGGAGTCTATAAGCACACAATCCACCTCTTACAACAGGTGTTTGCTTTATTACATGACCTTTATTTTCACCTGTGAATATTCATTGTTAATTTTTAAATTACTCTTAAAAGTTTTTTTACCTTACCAAACTTTTAGTACTTTTTAGAAGCCTAAAACAATGTAAATTTATTTTTACATATTGTGATAATTAATTACTAATCTTTTTCTACAGCCAACTACACTAATTACTTATTACTTTTTGTCGTAAAGATTCCGCAATTAATCTCGACATATTCATAAATATATATAATAACTTGGCCTTGCGTTTAAAAAACTTAGTGAAGGTTTATTTTGCTCGGAAACTCAGCATTACAGTTTCGTTCTTCTGACTGTTAAAGAACAAAACAAAAAGTGAACGAAAACACACGAAATTACAATCAAGCCAGCAGTTCAGGGTATTTATCTTTTTCAGAATTGTTTCTCTGATATTTAGAAGCACTGGGACGCACTTGAAATAACTAGGATACTTTAAGGATGAAGCATATAACCACAGAATATAGGATATTAATTTAATTTCAAAGACGAAATAATAATTGATTTTAAAGTTATAATTACACAGACGTAACAGACCAATTTTGAAATTATTTAACTTTATTAGCCATTGATTGCGAAGTCCATACGAAAAACAGTAGGTAACAACTTATTTTGCTCATTTCAAAAATGAGTAAGTTTTAAGTCATTTTAGGCAAACATAGTGACAGTTTACAATACCTTACAAGAGAGGTAATTACCATTCTTTTTATATAATTAAAACTAACAAACTTTGAGACGTAGTGAACATACCTGCCAATGATACCAAAATAGTGACCAATATGATCACAGAAACTCTAGACGACAAGTCAAAAAACATCTCAAACTTACATTAACCTAACGAAGCTGTATGTTCTTTAAATAATTTTTTCAATGAGGAAGATTGATTAAATATTTTTTGACAAACATTTTAAATGGCAGAACTATATTAGTCAATTTACTATATATGATCTTCCAAGCTGTCAGGAAATGTAATCCGTCAAAAAGATTCCAAACACCGTGTGCAGTAACACTATTTTTATGTTTAATCTCTCATGGACTGCGAAATCATGAGAAACACGAGTAGTATCAAGTATTCTGTCTAACACTTCGACTTTAATGCCCAAAATACCATAGTTTTATAGTCGATAAATCTATTGGCAATTAAAAAGTTGTATGGTGAGGGCGAAAATTCGCCCTGATGACTGCTTGTCCAATCACTGGCACGATAATCAATAAGTTTGCTGTTGTAGGGCCGGTAACATTAAAAGGTTTTACCAAAGTTTTAGAATTTTTTTATGTTTATCAAACTTTAAAATGCCATGGAAAATTATAAGACTGTAAGTTTTGCCTAGCTGGATAGTTTTATTCCTTGATAAATAGCACCTATAGTTATTTTAATTTTTGTCTACTAGGGGTATACCAAAAGTAAAACTTCTCTTTAACAAGATCGACAGAGTAATAAACTGTACAGCTGTATAACTTTTCGGAAATATAATTAATTAAGTAAGGATTTGAAAAATAAACCTGCCAACAAAAACACAACCATATTATTTCCTACATATTCCATGTCAGGCGTCAATGAGTAGATAAGGCGAAACGAGCCACCCATTATCTACGCACGTGGAGGAGCAAGAAAAACAAAAAAAAATGTGAACAGAGGAATTAAGAGAAACATAACATATTCTAAACAACTATAATGAAATCTTCTGAACAACAATAATGAAATCTTCTAAACAACAATAATGAAAACTTGTAGCAAAATAGTCAAATCCAGTAGCAAAAATAAAACAACTACAGTTATTATGGTCATTATTAATTAAAACCAAAGCTCTAAAGAGAGAAAATTTAATTTAATTTTTTTAATGCCTTTATTATCATATAACAGTTCCGCAACCTTAGTGACTGCCCATTTCCCCAATTATCGGGCACTATTTCTTTCGACCTTCCTATTGGTGTGCCCAGGAGATTGTTACAATCATTTCGCCAACCTGATAATAAATCTACATGATTGTTTGTTTACTTCCAACCCCGGCTTGGAGAAGGCTGGTAGCAGTCCTTAAATGTCGGATGGTATTGATTTTTATCCTTTTCTGTCATATTTTTGTTGTTTGTCTTTCATTGGGTCCTCTAGTTATGATTTTGCTTTGCTGTAATTATATGTCAATTTTATAGGTGGTAATTGATATCTTCTTCAACCACGATCGTTTGAATGAAATGTTAATTTTTATAATTTTTTAATTTTGACAGAAATTACTGAACATAATCCGTCCACTGAGCTGTTATGCTAAGTTTAGTTTTTATGTTCAGTTCTTCTATTTTTCCCCGATTTTTTGTATTCATTGCGAGGATTATCTTTTTTGCCTTAATATGTGAGTTTTATCTTTTTTGTTTGGAAATTCTTGTAATTTTTAATTGCTGTGTTTCATGTTTGGCAATGGATTTTTATCAATTAAAATTCACATGGCAACTTAATTAATAGAACTTGCTTTTCATACCACTTCACTCATTAATAAAGCATCTAGTACGACCAAATGAGGGGCAGGCTTGGCCTTAGTGTTGTTTCGCAAGTAGCAAGAAATAAAAAGTGCATGTAAATAAATAAATTACAAGGATAGACATTAAACAATTTAGGCACTACAGTAAGCATGAAATGATTTGGCAATATATACTTTAGTAGTATATAAATGTATTTCCGAGCCCAGAGTTCTGGGTGTCGTGTGTGTGTCTAGAACCGCTATATTCGATTATGACATCACGGCATCAACATTGGATAAATTAACCACGGCCCTGACATTAAACTTTTACCTTGACCTTGTCCCGACAACCATCTTGGATTACATCGTCTTGGATCCACCATTCCTGATTCTATAATTTTAGATTATATCACATACGCCATTTTGTTCTCCAACATCTTGAGTTCCACCATTTTTAATTGTGAAATCAACATTACAAATTTCGTCACGACCACCATCTGGTTTTCTGTATTGATGGAGGCTGCCATCTTGAATACCACCATCTTTGTTTTTACTTTTTGCTCCTTGCGAGAACCAGCATCGCTCTGTCTCATGCACATAAGATCAATGTTCCATTATCTACCAGTGTTGTTATGGTTTTTATCAACATATTAAATTAAATAAAAATTATACAAAATACTTTGAAAGTGCTGTGATTTGACTCAAGACAGCTCTGAATCTAGGTTGGAAAACATGCGCCTTTAAAGGCACGGACATTGACACATTTCCCAGACTGAAAATTAAATAAGGTGTATAAAAAAATAACACACTCAAATTCGGACTATTATTATTTTTATTTTGAAGGAATAATAGTATCACCTGTTCAAGACCAGGTCATCATCTTTTATTTTTCAATACTCGCATCCTAGTTCACATGTCTGCTAGAGATCGCTGCCGCCATATGTGATTCCGCCATTTTGAAAATCCATTTTTATTTTAAAAAAAATTGGGAAAAATTATAAATTAATAAAAAAATTAATAAATAAAATCAAACAAAATTGATTCTGCAATTTTCAAATTACAATGTTACATCTGCCATTTTAAAAATCTATAGTTAATATTTGAAATATTTGAAAAATTTATATAATTTAATTTTAAAAAAATTAATAAACTTTAATTGAAAACTCTCATACATTATAAAGTCCTAGTTAGAACTCAACGAGAGAAAAATAAAATGGCACTGGATCCTTCCACCATGGAAGCCACCGACAGACTGAACACTAATGCCAAGGAAGATAAATCGTTAGCCAGTATGACGTCACAACCTCCGTCTTGTTTTCATCTGCTGGATGCCAATATCTAGGATTAAGACATAACCGCTGCAATCACGTTTTCATCCACTGGAGGCCATATTGATTTCGTCTTCTGAAGGCAGCCATCTTTATTTTTATGGCTTGCTACCACAAATCGTCTGCTAGACAGTGATGCCATCATATTGTTTTCAGTACTCGATACAATGAGTGATAGTTTTATGTAGTACAAACGCCATCTGCAGAGGTCACTGCCACCATATTGCTTTAAGTTTTACCCACCATAGTGAATTATTATCTTTATTAAGGCGTCCACCATCTTTTCGATCGTCTTACCCGCCATCTTTAAAATTCATAATTCTTAAATTATAAATTTGGAAAAAAATTAACATTACAAAATGTACTTATTTATATACTGACTAACTTAATTGATTTTCGTCCTTTGCAGAATCCTTGCTCAATGAAAATATATAAATTTTAGTTAAAAAATATATTTTTTTTAAATTTTTACATTGAGTGAAGGGTTCAAGAAAATAAACAATATATTACAAATAAATAATTATTATGTTAATTCTACAAGTACAAGAAACAAAGCATTTTACTAGTGTTTCTCAATTTTTGTAGTCTTCACAAAAGGCGAATCGAGTCCTTTGCTTGTGATCTCAGGGCAGTTCTACATGACAGTTGATTTACCAGACACATCCAGTAAGCAACAAGGCACATTAATTTAGATGAACTGACACGACCAGCCTCACGGTGAGACTGACCCAGTCATTTAGTAGCTAGCCACATTCATTTGTTAGTTAAGTACATATAGTCAGTAGCCAAGATGCCTTATTTTCGATACTTAGAATACATTTCAATCAGTTAATGTAAGGTACAAATTTAATAGACAAGACTTCTCTGTACCACGAGGAAAATCATGACCTAACTACAGAAATGAGGATATACAATCAACGAAACGGACGAACGTGATCAAAAAGTTCCAAGTGCTCCAACAGCTCAAAATGCTTCAAGGCTAAAATGCTTCAAAGTTACAATTGCCTCAAATCATTCAAAGATTCAAGTGCTCCAAAGATCCAAATGCTCCAAAATATCCAAATGCTCCAATGCTTCAATCACTCCAACAGCTACAAGTGCTCCAATGGATACAAGTAATCAAAGGCCCCAATTGCTACAAGTAGTCCAATAGCTCCAAATGCTCTAAGACTCCAAATTATCCGAATCTCCAATCACTCCAAGTGTTACAAAGATACAACTGCTCCAAAGCTCCAAGTGCTCCAACAGCTTTAAGTACTATAAATTCTCCAAGTGTTCCAAGGATCCATTTACTCCAAAGTGCTCCATCAGCTCCAAATGATCAAAGACTTGAATGCTCCAACATTTCTAAGTGCTCCGACAGTTTAAAGTGCCCCAAGCCTCCAATTGATACAAGTGCTCCAACATCTCTAAATGCTCCAAGCCTCCAAATGCTCAAAAACTTAATAAGTGCTCCAAGGTACAAAATTCTCCAAAGATCCAAATGCTCCAATTCTCCAATTGCCCCAAGTACTCCATTAGCTTCAAGTGCTCCAATGCTACAAGAGCTCTAAGTGCCCCAACTGCTCCAACTACATTTGGGTACAAATGATTCCAGTTACATTTTGATCGAACTTGCCCCCTTTTATGAAATTACTTTATTATTACTCTCCGTGTTGTTAGTCAATGGTGATGATTTTTACATCTTTAAGTTAGTTGTTATTTTATGAGAACTCAACTAGAAATCAGATTTCTAGAATAGAAACAAACTCTTTTGAAATTGAAAATAAAATTTAATTTTAATTTCATACACATGGGAGTAAAATTATTCATTATTTTATTTAGCCAGCTTCCCTCATTTTTTTAGTATGATGTCTACTTCACTGATGTGCGAATAATTTCCTGCCCTAAGCAAAGGTATCAGCAGTGTCCGACGATCCATGATGTGTAATAAATCTCTTCTCATGTGGTAATATTTCTTCTATGTTTATTATTAATACGTTTAAGAACTTTGACATATTATGTTTTAACATCAGCCTCAAGGTTACTATCGTAATCGTCCCAGTGATCATCACGAGCTTGATCAGATTATTTTAACACTTCGTTTCAAACTTGTTGGTCTCAGTGCTTTATCACAGATTTCGATCTTGTAAACTTCAGGTACTTTATCACAATTCCATCATGTCAGCCTGAATACTATTATGTGTATGCTTGCAAATTTAATGTTATATGCTTAGCAAAGCTATATACATTTTATGCATATGCATATTTGTAACAGATAAATGCTAAATATAATATTATGCAAGAAATTATGTATACATATAGTCTAAATTTCAAATTCACTGTACTTAATTTTCAAAATATCTACTTGTTTTCTCCGTGTGCATCTGATTATTTCTGGCAAGATCGCAAATTGTGTTCTACGTGTGCTTCTGATTATTTCTGGCAAAAAAACTGCTGATGCTTTACGTGTGCTTAAGATTATTCCTTAGAAAACACGCGTTGTAAGCATTTTTTTTCGATATGTGCCATGCAATTGTAACAGATTTTATTTTAATTTCTGAATTCCTGTTGCCAGATCAGCACTTATAATATTTTTATCATGTGAAATTCAAACTAAATAAGATACATTCCTAAGTTAATTACTATGTATTCAGACAGCTCAGAAACACTATCATGCAAGCCAATTTCCCTATCCCTTGAGGTAAAGCGAAGCCCTCCTTTTCTTGCGATCGTATGTGAGCAATCCGTATTTCACATTAAAAAAAAATTGTATTTACCTCAACATATTTCGTGGCGACATTGGTTGGCAAAATTGGAACTAATTGCAACAAGTTTCATGTACAAGATAAATTAATTCCTCTTTATAAAATAATAAAAATTATATGCTAGTAATGGTACCAATTTAAAACTTTCAGTAAGCTTCTGCTATTAGCCATAGAAGCTAATATGGATACTGGTTCGATGCCTATAGCATTATCGAAGGACAACGCTGTAGATACTACAGCAAGGAGTTTACCGTGAGAAAAAATGCTAAACGTAATGAGAGGACCTTTCAAAAATACCATTTAGTTGTATTCAAAGTCAGAAATCCTTTGGCCGAAGATATTTTTTCTAATAAACATCGCAAGTACTATTCAAATAGGCTGACTAAAGATAATGTCTACAACACCCACTAAGTGGAATGAAGGAAATATATTATTCGACTTTAATCATCATGAAGGATGTAAAATTGTAATGGTAAAACCACTATCCCAGATCTCGCTAATAATTTTGTTATTTAAAACTAACGAAAAAAGTAGCAACTTCATGAGAAATTTAAAAAATATATATATTTACATCAAATTATAGTCACCTCCATGAAATTCTGAACAACAGAGAACGACCTAAGTTGAAAAGGTGGAAGACTGATGAAACACCTCAAGCTGACATGATCGTAGACTGTGATGACAAATCTGAGGCTGACACGATCGAAGAATGTGATAAAGTACCTGAAGCTCACAATATCGAAGACAGTGGTGAAGCGCGGATACCCAAATGTTGGAAACAATTTGTTAAAATAAATTATTCTCTTCAAGCTTGTGATAATCACTGGGACCATTACGATGGTAACCTTGAGGCTGGTGTTAAAACAGAATATGTCAAAGATCTTAAAATATTAATATTAAAAAACAGAAAAAATGACATTATCAGAAGAGATTGATTACACGACATGGATCGTCGGAGACTGCTGATTCCTTTACTTAGGGCAGGAAATTATTCGTCCATCAACGAAGTAGCCATTATACCAAAACACTGAGCTAAGCTGGCTACATAAAATAATGACTTGATTCACTTGCACGTGTATGAAATTAAAATGAAATTTTATTTTGAATTTCAAAAGAGATTGTTTCATTTCTCGAAATCTAATTTCTAACAGAGTTCTCGTAATACAACAATTAGGTAACTCAAATATGTAAAAATAATCACCATTGACTAACAAAATAGACAGTAATAATAAAGTAATTCCATCAAAGGGGGCAAGTTCGATCAAAATGCAATTGGAATCATCTGTACCTAAATGTAGTTGGAGAAGTTGGAGCATTTGGAGCAACTGTGGCATTTGAGCACTTGTAGCGAATGGAGCACTTGGGGCAATTGGAGAATTGGAGCATTTGGATCTTTGGAGCATTTTGTGCTTTGGAGTACTTATTAAGTTTTGGAGCATTTGAAGGCTTGGAGCATTTAGAGATGTTGGGGCACGTGGATCAATTGGAGGCTTGGAGCAATTGAAACACTCGGAGCACTTGGACATGCTGTAGCATTGGAGCTTTTAGAGAAATGTGAGCTATGTATAATTTAATCATTTGGTCATTTGGAGGTTTTGGAGCACTTGGAACAACTGGATCCTTGGAACACCTGAAGCATTTGGAGCTCTTGAAGCTGTGGGAGCACTTGGAGCAATTGAAGCATTTGAATACTTGAATTTTTGGACATTTGGAGTCTTGGAGCACTTGTAGCTATGGAGCAATTGTTTAATTGGAGCAGTTGAAGTTTTGAGCATTTTGAATTTAGAAACACTTGTAGCTGTTGGACATTTGGAGTAGTTGGAGCTTTGGAGCACTTGGAGCAATTGGAGTACTTGCAGTTTTTTGGAGAACTTGGAGCTGTTAGAGTACTAACGTCCTTTCCGTTGATTGTCAATAGTCCATTCTGTAGTCAGTTCGTGAGTGGCATCGTGGTTCGGAGACGTCTGGTCTATTCATTTTACATCTTACATTTACTGTTTTAAATTTATTCTAAGTATCGAAAATTAGGCATCTTGGCTACCTACTATATGTACCTAATCACCAAATGGATGTGTCTGGCCATCGACTGACCGTGTTAGTCTCACCAAGCACCTGTTCGAGTCTGGTCAGCTAACTGAACATGCTTTGTTGATGACTGGATATGTCTGGTTAATAAACTTTCCGAACTGACGTGAAAACACATGCAAATGACTCAATTTGCCTTCTATGACGACTACAGAAATCTAGAAACAATAGTTATTTGCTTTGTTTATTGTACTTTTATAATTTACAAAATAAATTTTTTATTTGTAATATTTAGTTTTTTCTTTAAATAGTTTTTTACCTAAAAATTGTATTTTTGGCATCGTGCAAGGTTTGTACCAAATACGAAATTATATCAAATCAGTCAATATATTAATGAGTAAAAAATTTTATGATGTTTAAGATTTTATTCCGAATTTCTAGCTTGACAATTACGAATTTCCAAAATCGCGGCCAAGTCAATTGACGAAATAGCGGGCGCCTTCATAAAGATACTAATGCACTTTAGCGGGTAAAAATTAAAGCATTTTGATGGCAGTGCACTCTGACATATGGTGTTTATAATATCTGAATATAGGACTTCTTGTATAAGGTACTGAATACCAGATGGTGGCAGCTCTGTCTAGCAGACGATGTGTGTACTATGTAAACTAGCACTCCTGGTAGCAGGTACTAAATATAAAGATTGCTGCCTCTAGCAGATGTAAAAAAGATAGTGGCTATGATGTCTTAATCCATGATATTGGCCTCCAACAGATGAAAACAAGATGGTGGGTGAGATATAATACTAGCTGGCAATATATCTACCTTGGCATTAGTGGTGGGTGGATAAGTCTGTCGGTGGCTTCCGTGGAAGAAGGATCTGTCGCAATTTTTTTTGCTCTCATCGAATTCGATCAAGGACTCTATGGTGTAGTGCGTTTTAAGTTAAAATTATATAAATTTGTTTTTTGAATATTTTGTTATTAATTAAAAAAAATTTCCGATATTTTGGGATAATAACTATGGATTTTTAAGATGAAAAATGTTCAATTATAATTTGAAAATTTCGGAATCACATTTGTTTGATTTTATTTATAATTTTTTATTAGTTTATATATTTCCCCAATATATTTTAGAAAATATACATGGATTTTCAATATGGCAGAATCCAATTTCGCGGCAATGATCTCTAGCAGACATGTGAATTAGGATGCGAATATTGAAAAATTGAACATGACGGCCTGGTCTCGAACAGGTGATAATATTATTCCTTCGAAATAAAAAAAAAATTAAAAGTCCGTATTTGAGTGTATGTTATTTTTTATAAGTACTACTTATTTCATTTTCAGTCTAGGAAATGTGTCAATGTCCGTGCGGTTAAAGGAGTATATATTCTAATCTTGAGGCCAGAGCTGTAATGATTTGAATCACAGTGCTTCTAATGTATTTTGTTTAAAATTTTCAATTTAATATGTCGATAAGGACCATAACAACACTGGTAGGTAATGGAACATTGATCTTATGTGCATGGTTTAAATAGAGTGATGCTGGTGCTCTCTAGGCGCGAATAGTAGAAACAAAGATAGCGTTATCCAAGATGGCGTCCTACAGTAGAACAGAAAAACAATATGTTGGTCGTGACGGAAATTAGAATGGTGATGTTACAATTAAAAATAGGGGAATCCCAGGCGGATGAGATATCTTAATCCAAAATGATAGAATCCAAGACGGTAGATCAAAGACGGCGGATTACAAGATGACCGCTGGGGTCAAGGACAAAGAAAAAGGTCTAGTTCAAAGGTCAAGGTCATCCAAGTTTGACGCCGTGATGTTATAATTCAATATGGTGGTCCCTGACACACACCTTACACGCTCAACCCAGGGCTCGGAAATACATTTATATACTGCTTACTTTATCACTATTTCAGCCATTAAGTATGTGATAGGAGTAATGACTAAGGAATGAGTGGGGCAGTAGTGAAACAGAATACGTTATTGGCAAATGTGGGAAAACCTCCACCCTCACTACTACGTTTTACCAATAAAAATTAGTGTTTTTTTTAAATAAAAATGAATATTAAAAATGCACAATATAAATTTATACACATGTGACCTATTGTGTCGTTTCCAAGAACACTACAGGTTCTCAAAATGTATTAACCTTTGAGCCAACTGGTAAATGTTTGTATTTAAACAACTTCAAAATTCTGCCAATACTCCCGTCTAAAATATTAGTTTTTTTGTTATCACAACGATTACTTTTCTAAAATAATTTTTGAAGGATAGGAATAACGAAATACATTTCGTTTTAAGTATTAATTTACAACATTTTATGATTTGTAAAGGTAATTTTAATCATAGTTTTGCGAACTTTTCATTATTTATACAAATTTGTACAACAGGTTGTGTCCGTTTTCTAAAAATATTTTGTATAAACCTACAGAAATTCATTAAAAAAATTAATAAATTCATATTAAATACCATAACCAACTTAAAACATTCGCACAAAAAATGCAGTCATTCTTCTTTAATTAAAACTCACGAATTCGTCTTAATTTTTTTCATTGTACTTTAATAATTTTTTCAGCTAGTAGCTGTGTCCACGTGATATTTCACTTATTATTAATGAATATATTTCAAATCTTTCTGCTTTGTAGTTAACTTTCGAAAGTTTTGTTTCATTTTATAGTTTTAATTCAGTTCATTTCACTTCGTTCTTCAGAACCTTTCGTAGTTTTTTTTTAATTGAATAATATGTCGTTTCACATCAAATGTGTAGTAAAGGTCCAATGAAGTACAAACAAAAAATTTCTGCGCATCGTACTGCAATGTATGTGGCTGGATTTTTGAAAACTTTACAATCGATCATAATTTTTTTCGTGGTGATGGGAAACACCATGATTTTTTTTGGTGGTTACAGCGAAAATATAATTTTTCGACTAATGTCAGTTATAAATGAATCATGGCAAAGAATGAGGTAAGACCACCTGAAGATTGTTGTACTGTAGAAGCTAGATAATGTAAATCCATGGTAGATATGATGCGCAATCCTGTTTTTTTGGGACACTGTAACTCTAACTCGTACCTTTGAGGTATTTTTTGTGTCGAGTGAATAACGTGCCGAAAAAAGTCGGAGTGCTAAAGTCAGACGTGGAGGGCGAGATTATGTCATTTGATAACAGTTTGTTAATAATGCTACGCATAGCTTGCAACTTGGGCGGGGATGCCTTGTGGTAGTTACTTCACACTGGTGTTTCATCCTTCAGGTAAAATTTGTAAGGCATGATGTCATACTTTCTCGATTTGGTAGTAATGACATTAGGGAAAGAGTCAACCAGCCTAGCGATAGCCGGCTTATGCGCGGACTCGTCGCTGTCACTATAGCTCAAGACAATATGGTCCCAAGACACGAACTTCGGGGGAACAATAACAGAAGAATCAAAATCGAAGCATAGCTCGTAACGAGCAATGTTCAAAACACAACTTGATTTACTTAAAAATTAAGCCTTAAGATGAAATTTGGCGTAATACCTGGGACCACCACGAACTTCCAATCCCAAGATAAGTGCTTGATTTTAAAGTGCATGGCAACATATTTTTCTGCACTTAAGAGCTCTTCATAAACGACGCAGATATTGACGTTGTCATCACTCCTGTCTCGTCGGGCAATATCGGATAATTTCTCCACGAGGCTCTGAAGACAACGGCCACTAATCATGGAACAAGTGGCTCCAGTATCCACTAAGGCGGGGTAAGAGCACTCGTGAATGGTGACAGGCACGTAGTGCAAATACTCAAGGACAGAGGATTTTTTTAGAAAACGACAAAAGCGACATATTTAGTGCCCCGACACTTCCCGTTTCCTAGGGCAATAAGCTCTATAGTGCCCTAATCCCTTACATCTGAAGAACTGCCTGTCATTAAACTCAACGTGCGGCTAGACACAATCAGCGGTGCCATGGCCAAACATCAGCTAAGGTGTTTTCAAGATATGAAGAAGATGGGTCAGCAGAAAGTATTATTTTATTAGTATAAAATTTATTAACAAGGTTCAACAAACGTGCCAATAAACATGGTAATATCTTATAGCTGATAACAATTAAATTCTTTAAGAAATGATTGAGTACAGCAGACATATCAGGTAAATATCAACATATTTAAAAATGAAAAGGTGCTACATAAACGGCGTGGCAAAATACTTTAATAGGGTAATCAAGCCTCAAGGCACAATAGTTTACCAAAGTTTACAAATACGTTAACAAACTTAAGCATGCTACGAGGTTCATTGATTACAAAAAAATTACGAATAGAAACATGACGTTTTATGAAAAACCTGACGAGGTAGTTCGGTACAGTGGGCAGATAGCATACATTCAGCCCAAACTGGATATAGGCTCGCACAAAAGGGCAAGTTAAAATTACAGAGCAATGAGACAAACAATAAATTTAAGCAAAAATAACCTATATCGGTGCTCCATGAGAAGAAAGCTTACAAGAAAGCATATAAAATACCATCAAAGTTGCAATACACACTACAGGTAAATGCAACTGTCAGCATGGCATGACACAAAATTACAGCCCATATCGAAGAACCAAAAAGCAGTTAAGACTCGTGCAACATTACGCAGTGGCGAAACAAGCTGAAAACTAAAGGGCTTAGCAAACATGTTACAAGCTGAGCATGGCCATATCATGCAACAAATTTAGTTACTGTGTCGTGCATGATGATAACGTCATCGCCGATACTGACCAGAGCTATAGCGCTTTACCCAACTGCAACTGAACGACCCAGCCAACAGACTGCAAAGGCAGCAACAGACAGACAGACAGACGGACAAAACAGGAAGAGCTCGAGGCAAAGGCCGACAAGCCCTTAAATACCTGTAGCACAGAGGGCGCTAGTGCTGCGGCGAAGAAACAGAACTACTGGGGAAGGAGAGGGAATGTGGAGGGGGAAATCTACCAACCAACCAGGCCGAGGGGAGGGGGGAACTATGAGGAAAGGGGAAGGAATCGCTTGTCTATGCTGCCAAAGCATGAATTACATGCTTCAATCTCATCATAAAGACACGATTCCATCAAAGCGATATGATCCCATCAATACATAATACCAAAAAAGGATACATTCTCATCAGTAGCAAAAGATATCATTATAATGAAACTATCCCATCAGGACGATAATATTCCATCAAAGCTATATGATCTCTCAGTAGGAATAGTATCCCATAAGTAGTATATGAAAGACAGGATACAGTATAAGATGATCCCATCAGTAGAGATAGGATCCTATCTAAGGAATACGATCTCATTAGAATAATATAAAAGAAAATATATAGTAGGATACAATCCCATCAGTAGGGATATGATTGGTAGGATATGAAAGGTTATGATCATATCAATAGGATACAATAGCATGATACTAGTGATAAGATACAATTGGATACATCTCCAGCTGTCTGCAATAGTTCCGACTGTTCCAATAGCTACAACTGCATTTGGTTACAACTGAATACAGTGGCATTTGGCTACATATGGCTATGACAGCATTTGACGACTTCTGGTTACATTAGCTGTTGGCTAAAGTGACATTTGGCAACATTTTGCTACAACTGCTCCAGTGCTATTTTGGCTCCAACTGCTCCAACTGCATTTTGGCTCCAACAGCTCCAATTGTATTTTGGGTACATCTGGCTACAACGACATTTGGCTACGAGGTAACAAGTATTCAAGACTACAAAGCTACAAGGCTACGAGGCTACATGGCTACAAGTGGCTAATATTTGTCCATTAAATGACAGAGTTCATTCATCTCATAAAAATATCTTGCTGCAAGTGTTTCCGATTCTTGTCAACAATTGTCGCCACATGTTTCTTGAGGTAAATATTATTTATGTTTTATGTCAGATGCGGGATGCTCACTCATGATCTTAAGAGAAGGAGGGCTCCACTAGAACTCAAGGGGAAGTGAATTTGTCTTGCAGATAGTGTATCTCAGCTATCTGAAGGCATAGTAATAGACTGAGCAAAGATTTTTTTTTTGTGTAAACTACACCTTTTTAAAAAATTAAAATTAATTTTAATCTGCTAACAGGAATTTACCTCTGAATACAATTGCATAATTCATTTTGAAAAAAAAAGAATGCCTGGAATGATTGTTTTCTTATGAATAACCAAGAGCAGACGGAGAAACTTGTATATAATTGCAAGGAATAACCAGAGGTACAGTGAGAAAACCAACAAAATAATATCAGGTACTATCACGAACACATGGCGATAACCTACAGAAGTTTAGAAAAATCCAGCTCAGCGAATGTAAAATTTTGATGATTAATATATATGATGTAAAATATAATATATTTAATTATATGCATAGAATACATCGGTAACAAATTTAAATAGGCATAAAACGTATATCGCTATGCAAGGTATATAGACTAATTATTTAAAATATGCATGAATATGTTTAAATGTATTAAGTGAGCTGGAATTTGCAAGATGTTTCCTCCATATGCTCTTCTTAAAACCTGACATTGTTGGTTTTCTCTGTGTCCTCGTGTTATTCCTGGCAATATATATATTTTTTTTCAATGTGCGCCCGGTTTTTCATAAGAAAAGAATCGCTGCTTGCATTGTTTAAAAATGAGATATGAAATAGTATTCAGAGTTTCCTTTAATCGGCGAATTAGCAGATTAAAAGTAAAATTATTTTTAAAATCAGGTGAAATTCAAACAAAAAATAATTCTTTACTCAGTCGATTGCTATGCCTTGAGAGAGCTGAGAAACACTACCATGCAAGACGATTTCCCGTCTCATTGAAGTCTAGCGAATCCCTTCTGCTCTTGCTATCGTGGGTGAGCATTCCGCATCCGACATAAAAAAATAAGTATAATTTACCTTTTCACAACATGTAGCGACAACTAATAGCAATAATAGGAATTATTTGCAACAATATTTTTCATGATATAAATAACTCTCGCTGCTGAAGGAAGCAATTGTAGCCAGTTGTAGCCATGCAGCATTGTAGCCTTGCAGCCTTGTAGTCATGTAGCATTGTAGTCTTACAGACATGTAGTCTTGTAGCCAAATGTCTTCCGATCCAGATGTGGCCAAAATGCAATTTGAACAGTTGTAGCCAAAATAACCTTGGATCAGTTGAAGCGAATATGTCATTGTAGCCAAAAACTGTTGTAGCTAAATGTCGTTAAACTAAAAGCTGTTGTAGCCAGATGTAGCCGAATGATGTTGTAGCCAGATTTAACCACATGCAATTGGAGCAGTTGAAGAAATTGTAGCCAGATTGAGACCTATCCTATCGTATCCTACCAGTCGTATCTTTGATCGTATCCGACCGATGGACTCGTATCTTACCATAACCTGTCAATTGTATCCTACTGTTGGGATGATATCCAACTGTATCATGTTGATAGTAACTCTACTAATGAGATCATTTCCTATCGTATCCTGTCGATCGTATCCAACTGATGGGATCGTATCCAGTTGATGGGATCGTTTCCCTACTGATTGGATTGTATCCCTACTGATGAGATCGCATCTCTACTGATGAGTTCGTACCCTTTTGATGTGGTTGTATCCTTCTGATAGGATCGTATCCTTTTAATGATATAATATCCCTATTGATATGATCGATCCTTTTGATTTTATCGTATCATAACGGCTGTACCCATTTAATGCGATTGTATCCTTCTGATGAGATCCTATACAACTGATGGTATCATAACATTATGGGATCGTATCCCTTTGATGAAAATGTGCCCTACTGAGTTGAATGTTCGTACAGATGTACTTATTTTTCATTAAATATTTCTAGTTAAGTCTGTTGTAAGGACTAAATATTTAATGGACCTAAACCTCTTGCTCTTGTAGTATGCAAAATACATTTTTCAGGTTTTCTTAATCATTTAGCATGTCCAAAGTGTATTAAGTTTTGATCACTGTGGGACTTGCTGTTCAAGTCTGATTGGTTATTTTTTTTAATTTAAATGAAATAAAATATTATAATCAAATAAATAAATGTTGTTGTTTAGACTTATGTATTATTAAAAAGGTTTCTAGTTTTGACTCGCTTATTAAAACAACAACCGTGAGAATATAATTGAGGACTGGACGACGCGACTCTCAGTTTGTTACTAGCTGCGGCGGTTTAAAAATTCTCTATTTTGACTTGTATGATATTATTCTTGAAAACTCAATGTTGTTTTTACCATCTTTAATGATAAACAAGTAGGAATTTGTACCATCGTCGACGGGGCCATGTTGGTAACGACTACGAAGGTGAAGGAAGAACTCGATGGAATGTGTAGCATCTTCACCGACAACACTAGAGAAGAGTTCAGCAGACGTAGTTGTGCCGTGTATTAGGGATTTAGGCACGTTTTAATTAAAAATTTTGTAATCTTAAATATTTTTGGAAATATTTTTTTTTCTCTCATCTTATTTTCTTTACGGCCAGGCCCTCAGCCTCTGTTCTCAGAGGTGAGCTGATTTTCTTTCCCAGCCTTATGCTAGACTAGCATTCTGGCTAATATTTCTACCGCCTCCAGGCACGTCGGAGCCGGTAACGTTATTTCTTCGCGGGTCTTCTTTTGCCTATAGCAGCTTGTGAAGCAGTGCTGAGCCCTGCTAACTCTGTCACGAATCGGTATAAGGTTCACTAGCAGCAAGACACGACAGGAGGATCCCGTGGGCCTTGTGTCCCACAGACCATGCGTTTTTTGAAGCCACCCCCCGCCTGCTCACCCACCCTCTCTTCTCAGAAGTGGCTAGGAGCGACGACCGCTCGGGTGCGTTAACCGAAGTCAAGGCCATCTCAGGCTTGACAGCCGCAGTTACGATTCTGCACCTTAACGACACCTAGCGACGGCTGTGGTAACTAATGCCACTTGTGAGGCGTCGGCAGCGCCGACACTACCGCGCTCGCGCGGAGGTAACGACAACCTTTCCCCTCCTTATGTCTCAGGCCGCTAGGTGGCACCTCTGGTTACTCCATTAACCCCCTAGCTTGACACTCTCGTCGGTCACTAGTCGATTTATTAGTACTTCCTCTCGCCACCAAAAGATAGCGCCTCAGTCGCGCAGTCACTCCAGTAAGATCTAATTTTTTTATGCCGGACACCTTCGGGTGGACTCGGTAATTTTCGGCTCAGAGCCTACCCCCCCTCCCATTCTCTAGAGACCCCGCGCTTATGATATCCTGGTGAGATCCCGCTCTGAACTCACTTCGGTGCGCGCCTCCTGACTGACTGGTACCGTTTGTATCTGCGATCTTCTGCGAATCATCGACATCGTATATTATGTAGTCTTCTCAGACTAAAGGGATGGAGTCCCTAGCTAAAATTATTAACCAGTCAGTAGTTTAGTTGAAAGTAGAGAAACTTAGTATTTTTATATAAATTTTTTTTTTAATTAATCATGATGACTTCCGTGGCTACCGCGAATCGTGGTTCGAGTTTGCGGAGACGAGACGCCCTCTCCTGAGCGCCAGGACCAACACCCTGTTTTTGTAAGTCATCCCCCCCTTTAATTTTCCTTCTATTGGCCTTTTGCGCCATTTAAGCATACTGTCTGGAAACAGGTCTAATTCTTTGGAATTTGGACTTCTGTTTCAGACAGGGTTCCAAGTTTGGGGCAACCAAAATCCTCTGCCAGAACCTCTGGAGTCGGTTCCTGCGCAGAATCCAACATCATTAGGCCTACTACCTTGATCACCGTCTACCTACAGCCCCGGGTGATACCCGCATAATTCTATCTTTTTATTCACGAACCCAAGATTAGTGTAACCCAGTTAAGACAGCGGACAGTAAAAGGCGTTTCGAGGAGAAGAAATTTATATTATGTTTTGGAAGGACTATATGTACAATCTTTAAAGTTACCAATGTTAATTTCATTCTTGTTTTTAAATATTTTAATTTTTGTTATACATTAAGGGCCGGCCCTATCGTAAATATCGTTAAGGAATATCATATAATAAGTGTAATTGTGAGTTATGTAAATAAGATTACTTATCAATGAAAAACAGTCTTTACTAAGGAAAATTTAATCTATCAAAAAAAAAAGAGCAATGATTAAAAAAATAAGGAAGTCTATAGACGTAACAGTTGTTTTTATTTATTTAATATATAATAACGATCCTTTTACTCCCAAGTATTTGTAGGGAGTCCCTAAATTTTCTTTGTTTACTCCTAGTGTCGCCTCTGTTGTTGACTTTTATAGTTATTAATTGAGGGCCTCAGTAATCAAAGCTTCCAAATCTTTTAACCTTATTATTTAATTATTCTTTAAGACACTTGGGGTATTACAGAATGGTAGCAGAGCATGGTTACGTCTATATGCATACCTAATTTGAAAGGTCATACCTAAAATTAAAATTAAAAAAAAAATTGAATAAAAAAATTTTTTATATTTTTTTTGTCACTTAGAATCTTTTTGTAGTAAGTAATTTGTGAACTGTCTGCTGATACACGTAGTAGCTAAATTGACCCTTGAATCTTAAAATTATCATAAGTTTTGTGTGTTTACATTTGAGCGCGCACTGTGAGCAGCTGGCTGGCTGCCCACCCACGCCACTCGGGCCGCGCGCGTGGCTTATCAACAGATCAACAGAGACATGTCCGCTGGACAAGATACTCCCTCCCCCCCCCCCCCCACACCACTAGTTAAAGGCGCTGCGCGCCAAGGTCAGTCCTGCCGGCTGACGTGACGTTCCTTGTAGGTACCCTGTTGTGCAAGCTAACCTGACAGCTTGTTACACCCGAGTACACTGTTCATTTCCCGACGCGGGTAGTAATAATAATAATAAATTATGAAGGCACATACTTCCCACGCAATAAAGCAATTGTTTTAATCATAAGCTAGATTTAAGTGTATACCTAAGTTTAAAGTTTAAGAGATAATTTTAAGAGGGTAGTGTTTTGTTTTGTGTAATACTATGAATCCGGACAGGATGATTACTCCGGAGCTATTACTAGTAGATGAATTAAGTTACGAGTTGCAGTTGCGTAATTTACCAACTACTGGAAATGCGCAAGAGCTGCGAAAAAGGCTTCGAGCCGCAGTACGTGATAAGTTACCTATCTCAGTACATAATCTAAATTTAAAAATACTCGAGGAATTCAACATAGCTTGCTCCAAATTTTACGACATAGCTGCTTTCGTAAGTTATTCAGATGTGGAAGAGAATTTGCCCAATGTAAAGCGACACATTATGCGATTAGAGCATGTCACCAGACGACTGGAAAATCTTGTGGTACTTTTCGCAGATGTGCTCAATGGTGTTTATCGAACAGAGCTAAATCGTTGTCTGCAACAGACAAACGCCTTCCAAATTAAATTGAAAGCTAGGGCAGCCCAATTAGAAACTCAACAGGACCTCCGGGCCAACATTGCCCAGGCAGAGAACCTAGGAATGGAAACACTAGGAAATGTAGAGAGTGAAAGTCTGGAATTTCCTCAGGAAATAAGGCAACCCGACACACAAGTATCTTTGTGTCAAACAAGGCAGGTTCCGCCCATTTCATCAACATCAACATCTCAATCACTCATCACGGTTTCAACCCCTCCCATCCCAGCAGCCACCATTCAAATTCCCTCAGGCATGCATGCTTCTACAGCTCCCATCACCAGTGTCACATTTTCCGGTAACTTGCCTGCAAATCCACATCCTTTAACACAACAAAATTTGTTTTTCCCATTCGCCACAAACCAGCCATATTTTAATCCATATTCCCAGTTTCATTCTTTATTGACATCCGGGCAAGGAACTCCAATCCCTACCATCCCCACCGCGCAAATTGCACATCCTTCACCCCCACCTCCGCCATCAACGCAGAATCAACCAGAAACAACATTACCAGTTACGCCAAGGGCGGCTGAGTATAGCTGTTATGGGAAAATTGCCCATCCAGTCGAGAGATTACTTGTTGGTTTTCCAGAAACAAGTGGTCTTGACCCAGATAAATTAATCGAATTCATAAGGCACTTACTTAAAATCAGACAGAAAGGGGGCATTCCTGACAAACAGTTGTTGGAGATAGTTTTTCCCTACACCCAACCACCACTGAGTGAAAGAACGAGTCAAGCAATAGAAAATAGTTACTCTTTTGACAAATACCACGAAGAAATTTTGAATTTTTTTATACCTGCCAGACTTTTGACAAATTACCGTTTGGAATGGTACAACAGGCTACAGCGAAGTAATGAAGCATTGCCGCACTATGTAGCATCAATCAGAGAAGCCGCGGCGGTTCTGAGATTGGGCGTATCAGAGAGCGAAATAGTTAGTTGCATAGTAGACGGACTAAGGGCGCGGTTACACGGGACCCTGAACTACTTCAGGTGAACATGTTTAAGTAAACACGTTTACAAACGCGAAAGTGTACGGTTACACGGTAGTTGCTGAAAAGTGTGTTCAGCTCTAAAACCGATTGTCTACTGTCAACGAATGTCTGTTGTTGATCTCTATTTTGTATCCAGAAAACGCGGGATTTTCACACTTGTTTATACAGTATTATCAGCAGAAATTGAATGTGTTTTCATATTGCTCAACACTTTTTTACAAATCGGGAATTCAAACAACATGCACAGTAAAACAATTTAAACTTATTTTTTATTATTGTTTGAGCGAGAGTGTTAAGTTTTAAGATAATTAAGGTCAGGATCAATTTTAAAAAAGTATATAATTACCTTTTGATATTTTTTTTTTGCATTCGGTAAAATATTACTCTAACTTGTGCCAGGAACACTTTCCATCTTGAATTTCTGGAAAGAACTGTTTATATTCTAAACAGCCAATCAGAGGCTAATGTAGAAGATATGTCGATCTGAACTACTTTGCCAACCTGTTTAAGTTAAATGAGAAATGGCCTCGAACGAAACATGTTCAGACTGTGTGTAACCGCACTCAACAGCTGAACATGTTCACCTGAAGTAGTTCAGACTCCCGTGTAACCGCGCCCTAAATCAGGCAGAGCGCTCACGCGCTGTTTTCCAGGCTAGGCCACGGAGTTTTGTAGAACTAGATCAACTCTGTATACAGGCCATGAGTTACGAATATGCAGACACTCAGAGAAACAGGTCAGCGAAGTCCGTGGATAAGCATGATTCTCAGGCAGAAACTGCAAATAGTTTTCCATACACGAAACAACAAAATAGCCACCCACAACAGAAAACAAACTACTACAGAAATAATAAGTATAGTTCAAACAAGAGCATACAACAACAAACACCTTTCTGTAATTATTGCAAGCAAACAGGACATTACATTGAGCAATGTAACCACAAAAATTTCAAACCAAATTTCAACAAGGCAAAAAACGCGTAAGGCGGTGGCCAGGCAAATTTCTACCTGGTCCACCTAAAACTTCATCCGAGAGGAATTTTTCAGTGCATAATGTGCATACTAACGAATCACAACAACAAAACAAAAATCAAAAAAGGCATAACACAGGAAAACAAAAACACAAGAAAAATAAACGAAAGAAATACACAGAAAAAGACAGAAAACACAAACAGAAGATTATAACACAGCAAATTAATCATAAAGAAAATTCTGAGAAATTCACAAGAATTTGCAAAACATGTGTTAGCCTGACTAACAAGGGAAAACGTAAGTGTCACAACATTTTCGGTCACGTCCGAACTGTATTACCATACACTAAAACAATGTTTGGCAAAAATCAAATTATTGGTCTGATTGATACAGGAGCTACTCGTAGTTGTATTTCAGGCGATTTGTTTAGGGAATTACAGAAGAACAAGCAGGTTCTGAAAACAGAAGTCACGGATGTGCGCTGTTTTACTGCAGCGGACGAACCAATTAGTATATCCAAAGTGGCTATAGTGAAAATCAGTATAGAATTATTCACTTGGAATTTCCCTTTTCTTGTGGCAGAAAACTTAGCCACGCAGCTTATTCTAGGCTCCGACTTCATCGCTAAAACAGGTATTTTAATTGATCTACAAGCAGGAAGTTTTGTATTTAAATTTAGTAAAAATTTTGTCATATCATTCGTGGAACCTGAAAATAAAAGGTCAGGACAAGTTACTAATGTTTCTACCAACACTGACGAGAGAAATTCTTTGTCCCTGGATCATCTCGAGCCCAGTAAACAAGTTGCTATTCGAGATTTGTGTAATGAATTTTCAGATGTGCTAACTAAGAAATTAGGTCGAACTAACCTTATTGAATATCAAATTGAATTGACTGATACCACGCCAGTCAAAAGTCACCCTTATCAACTTTTAGGTCCCAAAATGGAAATTATGAGAAAACACGTACAGAAAATGTTAGATAATAAGGTAATAGAACCTTCTAATTCTCCTTTCAGTTCACCTGCATTTCTAGTACCGAAGGGCACGGAACAACGTTTCGTCACTGATTATCGAAAACTGAACAAACAGATTAAAATACCGCAAACACCCCTCCCAGATTTGAACTCAGCCTTTCATTGGTTTAGTAAGGCCAGGTATTTCAGTGTGTTCGATCTCAATTCGGCGTACCATCAGATCCCACTCACGCAAGACTCAAAACCTATTACCGCATTTTGCGTACCTTGGAATCTTTACCAGTATAATGTGGTACCTTTTGGCTTGGCCACAGGTGCTCAAGTACTCACACGACTTCTTGAACAAGTAGTAGGAGATTTTAAATTTAAATTTGTTTACAATTATTTGGATGATCTTGTAATTTATTCAGAAAGTTTTGAGGAACACATCCAGCATCTGACTCTTGTCCTTGAAAGACTGCGCAAGGCAGGCCTCACTGTAAATACAAAAAAGGTAAAATTTGCTGCTTCTGAAATATCTTTTCTTGGACATTTGGTATCACACAAAGGTGTTACAATTGATCCAGAACGAACACAGGCGATCAGGGAATTCAAACCACCTAAAGACACAAAGGGCATAGCTCGTTTTATTGGCATGGCTAATTTTTATGCCAAATACATACCAAATTTCGCCGAGCATGCGGCACCTTTGAATGCATTACGTAAGAAAAATACACAATATATTTGGGGTCCTGAACAAGACAAGGCATTTAATTTCTTGAAAGAAGCTATAGCGAATCCACCTGTTCTGCGCATGGCAGATTTTAGTAAACCCTTTATTTTACAAACGGACGCCTCAAGTGTTGCTATAGGGGCGGTATTGTCTCAGGAAATAGATGGCGCCAGGCAACCCATTGCCTTCGCCTCACGTACATTAACTTTTCAGGAAAGGAAAGCATCTTCAGTGTATGAATTGGAATGTTTAGCAGTAGTTTTTGGTATTGATAAATTCCGACAGTTTCTGGAACATAGGGAATTTCTATTGGAAACTGATAATCAGGCGCTCGCTTGGCTGTTAGCTCACCCTAAACAATTAGGAAAACTTGGAAGGTGGATCACCAAAATTTCTTCTCTCAAATTTAATATTCAACATATTCGCGGTACTCAAAACATTGTGGCTGACACACTTTCTCGAATGTTCGAGAACCCCTCCGAAACAATATCTCAGGAGGAACCTCAGATTTCGTGTCAGGCACTCCTAACCGATTTCCCCTTAGCTTTTCAGGACATACAAACACATCAACAAGCCGACCCATATTTGGAAAAAATAATTGAACAAGTTAAAGCGGGTATAGCTCCGAAATTTTATAAGTTAGCTAAAGGTCTCCTACAAAAACGTACACAACAGTCAAGGCACTTTAAAATTGTTCTTCCACAAAATCTGCGTGATATGATTTTCACATATTACCATAGTTCACCTCTCGGTGCCCATTTAGGTATTTATTAAACCATTCAAGGTATCCGACGCCATTTTATTTGGGAAGGAATGCACCGGGACATTACACAGCGAGTTAAGTTATGTAAGCTATGTGCACTAAGTAAACCTGCACAAAATACACAGTACGGTTTTCTTGCCTCAGAAGTAGCCGAAAGACCTATGCAAAAACTTTTTATTGATTTTGTAGGGCCATTTCCTCGATCCAAATCCGGACACTCTATGCTTCTTGTGGGCATAGATGCCTTTTCGAAATTTGTTTGGCTTATTCCACTCCGTAAGGCTACAGCTGACACCACTGTGCGTGCATTACAAAATCATATTTTTAAAACTTCAGGATTACCGAACATAATTGTATCCGTCAACGGAACACAGTTTACATCCAGAACTTTCAAGAACATGTGTTTCTCGCATGGTATACAGCATGTGACAACATCGCCATACTACCCTAAACCCTCGCACGCGGAGAGATTTAATAGAAATCTTCGTTCGGCGCTCATAGCGTTCCACGCGAATGCGCAGGAAAAATGGGACAGTAATTTGGTGTGGTTACAGATGGCATTTAATTATGCCCGACATGAAGGACACAAATCCACCCCATTTGAGATTATGTTTACTTATAAGCCCAACACACCCCTTTCAAATCTTTGGTCTCTCGAAGACCTACTGCCGGATGATCCCAAGGACATCACGGAGATTTGGAGAAAGGCGCGTAGGAATTTAAATTTGGCTCACCAAACAAGTCAGAGAAGGTACAATAAGTACCGCTCCCCTAACCCCTACAGGGTAGGTGACACGGTAATGTGCAAAGCACACCCGCAGAGTAAGGCCATCGATAAGCGATCGGCCAAGTTATTGTATCGCTGGACTGGACCATTACAGATCCAACGATTTCTAACCCCAGTGACTGTGAGTCTAGCCGACCCCAGTTCCGGAGAGTATGTGACACGAGCGCACATCTCCCACCTTAAGAAAGCGCATCCGAATTTAAAATAGGAGCGATTACTTTCTCTAAGCCTTGGCATGCCATACAGTTATATATATTTAAGACTCAATAAGAAGTTTAACTGAAGAATACAAAACCTAGGTAGTAACATTAAGTAACAATAAAAATCCATGGTACTAGTTTGTAAGAAAACTTAATATAAGGTGTTAGTTTAAGTGGCCACTTAAGTTAATAATTTTATTTAAGATAATGAATTTAATCATGTTAGTCATTAAGAATGTGCACATTAGTTCATAAGAGTGTTTAATATTTTTTTTGTGTTTTAGCATGTAAGTAGTAGGATACAGGCGAACCTGGTAACTAGTCCTACTGAATTTTTTGGTTTCTTGTTTTTGCTTTCCCCTAAGCTCCGCTTTAACGTGGGGGAGTATGTGCCGTGTATTAGGGATTTAGGCACGTTTTATTTAAAAATTTTGTAATCTTAAATATTTTTGGAAATATTTTTTTTTCTCTCATCTTATTTTCTTTACGGCCAGGCCCTCAGCCTCTGTTCTCAGAGGTGAGCTGATTTTCTTTCCCAGCCTTATGCTAGACTAGCATTCTGGCTAATATTTCTACCGCCTCCAGGCACGTCGGAGCCGGTAACGTTATTTCTTCGCGGGTCTTCTTTTGCCTATAGCAGCTTGTGAAGCAGTGCTGAGCCCTGCTAACTCTGTCACGAATCGGTATAAGGTTCACTAGCAGCAAGACACGACAGGAGGATCCCGTGGGCCTTGTGTCCCACAGACCATGCGTTTTTTGAAGCCACCCCCCGCCTGCTCACCCACCCTCTCTTCTCAGAAGTGGCTAGGAGCGACGACCGCTCGGGTGCGTTAACCGAAGTCAAGGCCATCTCAGGCTTGACAGCCGCAGTTACGATTCTGCACCTTAACGACACCTAGCGACGGCTGTGGTAACTAATGCCACTTGTGAGGCGTCGGCAGCGCCGACACTACCGCGCTCGCGCGGAGGTAACGACAACCTTTCCCCTCCTTATGTCTCAGGCCGCTAGGTGGCACCTCTGGTTACTCCATTAACCCCCTAGCTTGACACTCTCGTCGGTCACTAGTCGATTTATTAGTACTTCCTCTCGCCACCAAAAGATAGCGCCTCAGTCGCGCAGTCACTCCAGTAAGATCTAATTTTTTTATGCCGGACACCTTCGGGTGGACTCGGTAATTTTCGGCTCAGAGCCTACCCCCCCCTCCCATTCTCTAGAGACCCCGCGCTTATGATATCCTGGTGAGATCCCGCTCTGAACTCACTTCGGTGCGCGCCTCCTGACTGACTGGTACCGTTTGTATCTGCGATCTTCTGCGAATCATCGACATCGTATATTATGTAGTCTTCTCAGACTAAAGGGATGGAGTCCCTAGCTAAAATTATTAACCAGTCAGTAGTTTAGTTGAAAGTAGAGAAACTTAGTATTTTTATATAAATTTTTTTTTAATTAATCATGATGACTTCCGTGGCTACCGCGAATCGTGGTTCGAATTTGCGGAGACGAGACGCCCTCTCCTGAGCGCCAGGACCAACACCCTGTTTTGGTAAGTCATCCCCCCCTTTAATTTTCCTTCTATTGGCCTTTTGCGCCATTTAAGCATACTGTCTGGAAACAGGTCTAATTCTTTGGAATTTGGACTTCTGTTTCAGACAGGGTTCCAAGTTTGGGGCAACCAAAATCCTCTGCCAGAACCTCTGGAGTCGGTTCCTGCGCAGAATCCAACATCATTAGGCCTACTACCTTGATCACCGTCTACCTACAGCCCCGGGTGATACCCGCATAATTCTATCTTTTTATTCACGAACCCAAGATTAGTGTAACCCAGTTAAGACAGCGGACAGTAAAAGGCAGTTCGAGGAGAAGAAATTTATATTATGTTTTGGAAGGACTATATGTACAATCTTTAAAGTTACCAATGTTAATTTCATTCTTGTTTTTAAATATTTTAATTTTTGTTATACATTAAGGGCCGGCCCTATCGTAAATAACGTTAAGGAATATCATATAATAAGTGTAATTGTGAGTTATGTAAATAAGATTACTTATCAATGAAAAACAGTCTTTACTAAGGAAAATTTAATCTATCAAAAAAAAAGAGCAATGATTAATAAAATAAGGAAGTCTATAGACGTAACAGTTTTTTTTATTTATTTAATATATAATAACGATCCTTTTACTCCCAAGTATTTGTAGGGAGTCCCTAAATTTTCTTTGTTTACTCCTAGTGTCGCCTCTGTTGTTGACTTTTATAGTTATTAATTGAGGGCCTCAGTAATCAAAGCTTCCAAATCTTTTAACCTTATTATTTAATTATTCTTTAAGACACTTGGGGTATTACATAGTTCAAACCAGCAGAATAAACTTTAATATTTGTAGTGTTGGCTGCAGAAGAATGATCGATGAACGACATTTCACCAGCGAAAGAGACTTAAATGGCTGTAATACCACCAGCATTGAAGGTGCATCGAGATCTTGCCAGCATTGGTATCGTTACTGTGAATATATTTTCTCGAACAACAGTAATCCCCGTCGACATGAGAAGAGAGAATGTGCAAATAATCTTTCTCGCAATATGTTTAGGTGTGAGAAATTTCATAAGCAGTTTGCCAGGACAGATAACATGAAAATTCTCTGTAAGTCAAGCAAGAGCCATGCTGGGTGGCAGAAAGTAAATGTTTCGCTGCAACAGCGTGGCATCGATGTGTATAATAGTACACCTGCACAACTGTTACAACTGCAGTTACATCAGCCTCCTGTTCGGCTCTGATAGGTCCGTCTTCATAATTTAGGCATTCTTGCATCTTCCCAAGATGCACGAAGACAAGATAGGAGTAAATGCTTAAAGAATCCTTTTAGTACAAAGTTTTTCTGCGATAAGTGCCATGTTTGGTTCACACTTATTGACAGTTTGATGCGACATGCGAAAACTGTAAAGTTTAAGTCCATGTACCTACTGTGGAACTACCTGCAGACATTTCGACTCTTGGGTTTAAGTTAGGGACTCGTATGCATACAAGCACACAAAAAGGTGTTCAGAAACCGATTGCTATGACGTCTAGACATTAATCAAATCCCAAGTCTGTGCTCTTTGAATTTCAGGTAAATTTTTATGGATTCAAACTTGCTAAATCCACATTGCGGGGTATGAGCAAAGACTACTATTATTTAAATACATTAAATCAGTCAAAATACATTTGTACTTTTATGAACGATATTAAGCTGAATATAATCTTTCAGCATATTTTGAATTAACAACGCACGTATCTTTAAAATATAACTTGTAGCTAAACTGTGTATATGGTAAACCATATCCGTACGAGGATCAAGTGAAAAAGTGCGCTTTCAAAGTTATGAATAATGCTCTTTACCTATCGCATGACGTAGAAGAGTCTTTTAAACACAATATCGGGAAACTGTTGGGTATAGGAAGATTATGTCAGCAAGGGATCTTTTTGGACCTTTGCTTCATTTATCCGAATGGAGCTGAGATTTAGCCATGAATAATGAGTTGTTTAATTTCTTGCAATCGTTACTTTTATGTTAAATTTATGTTACATTATTAACAATTTTTTTTTTGCATTTACCATGGTTCAAACTAAGCACTGATCTAAATCAAATCAATTAATATATTTATGGGAGGTTTTGTGATGAAATTTAGAATTTTTCCGAACTTTATTTTAATAACTACTGATTTTCAAGATAACGGCCAAGATGGCCACCAAGACTTCAAACTCTTTGGCGGGATATATTCCTGGCTATTAGTGGTGGGAGGCCGGTATGCTGGTAGCCTCTGTGGGAGAAAGACGTATCGCCATTTATTGCCCTCGAAGGGTTTAAACCCAGTACTCAATTATGTAGTTTTTAATTTAAATTTTTATTAAATATTTTTGTATTAAATTATATATTTTTCCAGTTCTTTGATAATATATACGAATTTTAAAATGGCGGACATGACATATTTCAAAATAGGGAAAACAAAATGGTATTATGTTGTAGAATTCAAAATGGTGGACGTGACATCATAATTCAAAATGACGGAAAGTTCTATAATCCGAGATGGCGAATTCCAAGATGGTGCATACAGGGTGGCTCCCGGGATCAAATTAATGATTTAAGTGGCGTATAAGCGACTATATTTGAAGTGTCTTAAGCTGCTTTCAGGAATTGTCAAGCCATCAGAATTTTTTGAAAACTCAAACCTGATATTTTCTCTCCAAACTGGAATTTTTCCCTCGAAGTAAGGAAATTTTTAGGAATTTTGCAGATTTTTTTTAGGAATTTTTGAGAAATGTTAATGAATTTTGAAGCATTTTAAGGAATTTTTGACATCAAGATGGCCTTTGTGACATCAGATGGCTGTCGGCACTTCGTATTTCACTCCGACTCCAGTATCCGGACTGTCAGTCACATAGTACTCTTCTCAGTTATTATTATGGATGTATTAATTTTTTTCCCAATGGCTGTTTGAAGGTCCATCTTGGTAAAAGTAAGAATGTTTAATTGGAAAATACCTCAAACAAGAAAAATCATGTTGTGCCACAGTTGATCTGAAAAAAAAATCTAGTGATTAGCCCCATCATTTATCTAGTTAACAAAACTATTAATAGTAAAAAATAAATGAAGTCAAAGTCATAAAAATATAAACCCGTGTATCACTTCTGCATGTCCAGCAAGGAAGTCTGAGTTACAAAAAGATGGACTTACGTCAGCTTCCAGATGTTATGACCTGTGTGTCATAAACATTCAAACTGAGTGTAAAATAGTTGGTACCCACTCCATTAAGTTAACTTTGGAGGCAGACACATGAGTTTTACAACTTGTAGTACAGAATGCACAGAAATTGCTTACCAAGAAGACACATCTGTTATAAAGACCCTACTTTGAGGTGCGAGAAACGAATTATTTTACATCCGTGTGTAGCGAATACTCGATAAGTATGGAGTTTATGAAGCGTGGAAATCATTGTAGAATGTGTATAATATATGGGTGCGAAATTACATTCAGGTGGTTTAGTGGATAATAAAATTTGTGAAAATGTTAAACAGTTAACTAATTTACATGTTGGAATCAAACGACTATAAAATAAATACATGTTGGGCATGAAATGACAAAAATTACATATATTTGTTAACTAATTCTAAGTGGTACACGTATGCATTTATCATAAATTAACAGCAAATACATTAGAATAATTGTTGCTCATCATAAATTGTCTGTCAATTTATACTTAGGTAGTTTTAATAATTAAAAGGTTTATAGTTTGCTTCATAAAATATTAATATTTTAAACATTTTTAAGGATAAACAAATAATATCAATCATTAAAGGCTTAACTTATAAGACAATTCGTCAATACAGCTTCTAAAGCACAGTTGAAAATTTGCACGAACGCACCTTAAAACAACGCTTGCGGCAGCCGCGCAGAGGCTCTGCAATAATATATTTTTATTCTCTCCAGCATTCGTAATAATGCTTATAGTTCAAATATCATGCTTCACGGGAACATGCATGCTTCGAAGATGTGAGATCGAGCGATGCTGGAGTACTATCTACCGGACTATACCTCCATCAGTGGTTTCGACGTAAAGGTAGGTGCAAAATGACCGGTTCTCTCTAGAGTGTGCACTGGCGAGATCAACTTGCGATTAGAATACAGAAGAGAGGTAAGTGGCTTATCGACTCTGCAAATCGCACATACACTGCGACAGTAGTTTCTTTAATGGATATGAGCAATTTTAGCTATCGGGGAGATACTGCCTACTGCTTTTAACTGTCCTGAACGGCGACGGGACACTTGGACAATAGAAAGCACAAGCTACTAGCATTCTGACGTGTTCACACAAATACGACTGAATGTGCACGTTGCACACACTACTGTCACTTTGTCAGTGGGGCGCGTATTGCGATGGCGTGGGATAGATACTGCATACTGTTGCGCTAATGCTATCAACTTGCTCATTGGCAACAACGTGTTAGAATAATAACAAACTATTAATGCTTTATTGGCTCTGAAGACAAGCGTGAACGTGTTTTCATTTCTTTTTGAAGGTGTATAGTGGGCAGAAGTACCTGTCTGTGTGTTTGGGTTTGTAATACACCGTATGCCCCAGCTTTCGATTCAGTATTCTGGAAATCAGTATGTCCGGGAAAGCTAGTGTTTTAATAATTTTCTGGTGAAAATTTTTTTTTAATGTCAGCTGCTGATAATATCCAGGAAGTTGTTGGAGATTTATCATTTATCTTCGTCATTATTGCATCAATCAAATATGCTGTCGACGTATCGATAGAAACGCTCACGTTTGTTTGAAATGGGTCTAATTATTTTACAGGAGAATTTCAGAAAAAAGTATGTTTTCCAGAACTTGAAACAGAGAAGAATGTGACGAACACAAAATGATCAATCAGATTAAGTAAATCTGGGCTATTTTGCTGCTTATGAGAAAGTCTGAAGAATTTTTTGTGTTTCTGGTGTTAAGACTTTGACTTAAGGTTTATTTGTTATGTTTTCGTCCACAACTGGCACCTTTAGAATATTTACATGGCATTGTTTATGTGTTGTTTCTAAACTAATAATTAGCATTCAATTGAAAAATCTATTAGTATACTTAATCAATGTTTGAATATCAGACACGCATTGTATTTTATACTAACTACTAAAACTAATTTATTTTTTACCTGAGTTAGAGAGTATTTTTAATTCTTCTAATCTCTTGGTAGAGTTATAACCAGGTATGGAAAATATATAAATTTCAAATCCGTGGGAGTGTCCAAGATTACTTTTAATATTACAGCTAAATTATAGATATAATAGACTTTTGCTTCTGATGGAAAGCTTAAAAATGCATCCAAGAAATTCTAAAGCCACCATAGAAAATTCGTCAAGTAGGGGAATATGGAATGTTCTCTGAAGTTTTTTTTATGAAGAGAGTGAATTTACCTGAAGAACTATGTGAAACCAAGGAAATTTAAAGTTTAAAAACTATGTTTAATGATAGTGTAAGTAATTTATTATTATTTTTATTTATGCAAAGAATTTTCAGATTGTGGACATGGGAGTCACACTGTTTCTGGATCTCCCAGCTCAAGCTTATGCAAATGCATGACACGCAGCAACATCTAAGTAACAACTTCGAATTGAATGATCCTATGCCTGTTGCGATCCGTTGCAAATATTTAAGTATTTATATCTGATAAGTTATTGCAAAACAATATTTTCTACATTGAAGACAATTAAAAAAATATACAATGATGTCCCAAAACTTATTAGGATGACATACGAGACAATTTATATTATTTTTTTAAAACAATTCCATGAAAAAGGACAAAAATTGGTGTGGTTGTAGAACTCGGTTCTATTAAATATCGTTTAGACACTAGCGTTCCATCCTAAATACTTTTTTTTTATTTGCATTAAACCATTTTTCCATATTCAACTTCAAAACCTTGTAGCGTTGGCGATGCACTTCAGTCCATTAGTTGCAATACGCTTTCAACTTCCTTGATGAGCCTGCAGCTGAAGTTGTTGGTCGAGTTCAGTCTCACCCTGTGGTCCAGTGTATCGCTTGAAGGAAAATAATCTCCGAGGGCTGTTTCTTCCGTCCGCGGGTCGACAGTCGCGCGAGAGGGGACAAGTGAAACGAGAGGGCTGCCCGGCAGAGGAATGCGGACGCGACGCGGAAGAGGAATGGGGGAAGGAAGAAGTCGGAGAACGAGGCTGCGAATGCCATTGAAAACGGAGAAGAGGAGACCTCTGTAAGTCAGCAAAGATCCTCGGCGCCACGTCATGCCGTAAAGCGGATAATACACACCTAGTAACTGGACGCAGAAAAGTTTTATATCCACCCACTACTTGGGAAGCTTTGCTTGCCACGCCGTGGCTTCTGTTGCCAAGCTTCCTCGTAGTTATGGTTTAAGACTCCTTTTTATGCAACTGTAATTTTGTCGCCAGCTTTCTAATCAGATATTTAGTAAACGTTGTTTGCAAGCTGTTAAAATGTTTATGTACATTTTTAGTTTAAAACAATTGCGTGGTTACATCTCTATTTCTGAAGACGAAAGGCTATGTAGAAGTCTGTGTAAAAGTATGTGAAAAGTGTGAGTCTAAGGCCGTGTAAAAGTATGTGTAAAATATGTTTTAACAGATGTGTTAAATGCTGTGTTAAATTCTGTGTAAAAGTGTGTCTAAAAGTGTGGGTAAAGGAAGGTGTGTATAAAAGTGTGTGTAAATGTGTATGTGAAAAAGTGTGTGTAAATGTATGAGTTAAAGGATGTGTAAAAGTGTGTTTACAAGTGTGTGTTAACAGGCTGTGTTAAAGTTTGTGTAAAAGTGTGTGTAAAAGTATGTGTACAAGTGTTTGTCAAAGTGTGTGAAAATGTGTGTGTGAAAGTGTGCCGTGCCATCTCCTCCACTGCCGGATTCCCCACCATGTACCTAACTATTTCCCCTCCTCACCCAGTTCCCCCATATCATACCTAGCTATTTCTCCACATGTAATCGGAATTTTCGTAACGCACGAAAATGGTACCCCCTCAGCAAAAAAAGATTCACTTCGAAAGTGTTAAAATGTGAAAGTTGTAGGTTATCATTGATAAGGAATTTTTATATTATAAATGAACCCTACATTTATATTATTTACATTTATATTTCTGCGGCCTGATTTTATACAAGAATTAGTGCAGAAAGATAATTTCTTTTAATATTTTGGCACAGAGATACTTACGAAAACGGTATTTCAAATGTTAAAGTTGATTACACAAACCTCTGGGAGCGCATAAATTATTAGTCAAGCTGACGATTATGTACAAGTGAGTAGGATTACATAATATCCTGGCTACCATCGTAAGCGGTAATCCAAACAAATGCTAAGAAATAAATATTCTAGTGATTATATTTTAGTCACAAATATAAACCAAGTTTTAATCGTACATATTAAAGACTGCACCAAAATATATAATAAGCTGTAAGACCACTTAAGTTAAACCATAACCTTTAAACAGGTTTAAAGTACCAAGCAGGCTTAAATAAAAGTTAATGTGGAGTTTAAAAGATTAAAGATTAATAATAAAATTAATATATTTAAAATTAGCGAAAATTATTTTTAAGATTTTCTCCTGTGGCCTGCAATTATTCACAGACATTTAACTATATTATGTTTATTTTTAACATTAATTTAACTAAATAGTATCAGTTTATGTTATGTACATTAATAATTTACTTTAATATTTCCTACTTAATATGCTTGGCTGTTTGCATATATGTCTGTAGTTTGTCATTTCAATACCGTTCAATATTTTGCTTGAAAAAAAATATATATATTTTTAATTTACATTTATTTGCCGTCTGATTCGCCATGCATATATATAAAAAAAATCGAAGAGTAAACTGAAAAAACTATGAATGTGGTTAATCGTAACACAAGCTATTTTTTTTTTCTAAATTCCGCCCCGTACAAAATTAACCTAACCCATTATATATTAAGTTTGCAAATAATTAGGTACACGCAGTGAGTTTTGTAAAATAAATATATAAAATATTTTACACACACAAATCTTGGTATTAAAAAAAAGCCAGTGAGCATAAAAGTTAACAGTATTTTGTTTTTAATAATGGTTAATAGGTTGTGTAGTCATAAAAATAGTTTTGGAATCATATTTGAACGATGCATTTTTTTTGACCATGGGCGGAATTAATGATTTATTCTGTTATTTAATGAATGTGAAAGGGTTCTTATTTTTAACATTATTTTACAGACCATATTTCTATTGATTGAGAGCAGGCATGAACATCGTTTGTTAAATCAGTTCCTCAGTATCTCGGGTATCTGTATTCAGGGCCGCTGAGAAAATTTGTGGGCCCCTGGGCAGCAGGGGTAGTAGGCCCCCCTTCCTTTTTTTTTGCATACCACTACTACGTACTACGTAGACCATAAATATATATGGTATCGTAAAATTGCATTATTATATGAGTGTTTAAAATACATAAGTATAATAATTAATTCTGAATATAAATATTATTAATATAACTTAAAGTAATAATAAATTTTATTACTTCGAAAACATCAAACACATTGAACCCACTTTCATTACATTGAAATTTTTTTAATACATATCAATAATTTATACAAATTAATTTAATACCCTTAGTTCGATGCAAAATCATAAATGACATGCATTTTTAATAACAATGATACATATTTTACATCCTACTAAAACACAATTCAAATGTCATATACTATATAAAAATGTCTAAATTTAATGACACTTCAAAATGTTTTACAACAGAACAGTCATTACTTCATATCGAATCACTACATTCAAAATAATCATACACTGTAGTATGTTATTTAAAATTTTAAACATATAATGAATTTGAAAGGATTATGCTACTCAATAATATTGATTTACAAACAATTAAATAGTTCAGAAGTAATCACAACAAATCTGTTTTCCGTGCCTTTTTCAAAGCAAAATCGTTAATTGCATCGTCGCATTTCAATGACCGAGCGAGATCAGGCTCTAAGGCAAGCAAGGTGAGCCCACTAATCCTTTCCTGAGACATGGTTGAGCGATGTACATTTTTTATTTGCTTCATTTTGCTGAAGGACCTTTAGGCTTCGGCAACTGTCACGGGAATTGTGCAGAACACTCGAATAGCGATACACTCGTTTGGAAATAAACTATCCAATTTTAATCTCCGTAGTGTATTTAAAAGCTGGATTGGTTTCAACTGGTTTGGACCAATATTTGAAACATGAATTGATTTGAGATGTTTCATTTCATAAGATATCTCCATGACACCCCCTCCAGCCAGGGCCGATCACCGCATTCTTTACTTCAGAAGGGGGAATCTAAATGGCATTGACCCCAAGTGGAGGGGTGTACGGGACCAAGCAAACCTATTGTGCTCGCACCTGGCGTTCCTATTTTTGCTACTACGCAAGTATTTTGGTATGAACTGAATGTTACAAGTACTGCTCGGTTAGGTTATTGGTTATCGACTGTAGTTTTAGGAACACACAAAACATATACATGTAGGTGTATATATATTACAAGATGTTTTAATAGCAGGGGAAAAAGGTTTTTCCAGCCATTTATTTTCCACTTCCCAGCCACTTCCCCTAAGGCTACCGGGCCCCTGGGCATTTGCCCCTTTTGCCCCCCCCCCCTCTCGGCGGCCCTGTCTGTATTTAATAGACTTTATGTTTGTAAAGGACAATCACCAACACAGCCTTCTTGCCACACACGACCTTGCGAGTACATGATTTTTATTTGTGTGAAGAGATGTGCAGTGGACGTGTGGTAAAGTAAAACGTATGTTCTATATTTTGGTTGGGGGGAGGGAGGTGGACATGCGTGAGTTTTGTTTTTAAATAAATATTAAGAAAACACATTCTTTTACGTAGAATTACGATTTATGATATCGCCCTGCCGATCAGCCAAACTGCATTTATAAAATAGTTCCTCCGAGAACAGGTTCCAGGTGGTGGTATCTGTTGTTCCAACCGAAATCTTGGTTTGTGACGTTACGGCGGCCATTTGGTGTCAAATTTCAACAAAATTCATAGAAATGTTCCTATCTTGAGGAAAAAATTCGGTTTCGAGGGCAACATTTCCAGTTTTATTTCCCAAAAATGCCAAGGGCTTGAAAATTCCCCATAGTGGCTTAAATTCCCTATTGGCAAGCCGTCCTAAACCGTTGAGATCAGAACTTGTCATCAACCGCCATTGTTGCAATTTTCGTTACAGCCGCCATCTTGAAAAATCATACATATTAAACTAGATATTAAGGAAAAATTTTTTAATTTCTTTAAAAAAAGTATATTTAAATTATAAAATCGTGTAAAATTTTAATATTAATATAATATTTTTTATATTTTTTATTATAAAGTTTATAAAAATATGCTATGTTCAAACATGGCAAAGTCGTTCGATAAAAATGGTGACAGAACCTTCCTTCATAGAAGCCTCAGGCAGACTGACCTTCCACAACTCGTGCCAAGGAATTTATTACATCGGCAAGCATGACATCAAGGCGGCCACCTTGTTTTCGTCTGCTGGAGGCCTCCATTATGGATACGATATGTTGTTTTAGTCTGCTAGAGGGCGTTCTCGCCATATAAGTTTATTTTTACCTGCTAGTGTACAAAAATATTTACTATCATATTTTCCGACATTTTGTCAGCCATCTTTGCAGCCATGTTGAAATTCAGTCATTTTTTAGGTATACATTCGGGAAGGATTCCAAAAAATTGAGAGAAAAAAGCTTGTTAAAAATGATTCACTCATTTGATTTCTGTCCTCGGTTCACACCTTTATTAACGCAAAAAAATAGTTAAATGAAAATTAACTTATAATAAAAAAAACAGGATTAAAAAAAAAACAAAATTACAAATAAAAATGTACTACATAAAATCTACTCTTCCACACGAACACCGGCTTACGTTAGCTATCTAATAAACTTTTATTTCTACATTGGCTTTAACTGAATAATTCTCATCGCCAATCAGTTTACTGAAGACATAGACCAGCTAGATAATTTACTAAAATAGTCTTCCTCTTCCCAGAAGAGTTTCTCAAAATACTGTTTTTAAAAAACTTCTTTACATCGCCAGAACAGTAAATGAGAGTATTCATAGTTTTGAAAGTGCACTTCATCTCTTGGTCCTCAAATGGATACGGTTTAACATATGCACAGTCCAGTAACAAGTTATTTTTTAAATGTCAGTACATTACTACTTTAACAGTAAGCTTATTGATAATGTTCTCCTTGATATCTTTAAGAAAATTACAAATGCCTTTATACTCACTTGGAGTGTTAATAAAATAGTAGTCTTTCCAAATTCCACGAAATACAGATTTCGCATTTACCCGTAATGCACACAGAACAGTCAGGGGTTTAGTTTCATGCCCAGAAGTCATCGCAATCAGTTGCTACACAACTGCTTGTGTACTTGTACGCATAGGATCCACCAACCTAAACTGAGGTGTCCAAATGTCTGCACGTAGTTCGACAGAAGGCACACGGAAGACACGTTTTCGCGTGTTTTCACAAACTGTTAATATGAGTAAACCAAACATGGCAATTATCGCATCGAAACTTCATATGAGAAAGATTCTTCGTGCATTTACTCCTCTCATGTCTTCATGCAACCTGGAAAAATGCAAACGACATATCCCAGTTGCTGCAATGATGTATAGTCGATGAAGACGAACATTTCAGGCTCAACCCAGATGATGATATAACTGACGTAGTAGGCCTACCAATTTCTAGTGTACTCTTTAGCGCGATGATACATCGTTGTTGCAGCGAAACCTTTACTTTTGCCAAACAGCAAGGCCTTGGCATATCTTTAACTATCTTTTCAAAATATTAATACTTGTTAACTGCCTGTGACATTTTTACAGCTAAACATTTTGCAAGAAAGATTATTAGCAAATTCTTTCTTCTCGGGTGACGAGAATTAATGGTTTTCGAGAAAATGTTGTCACAGTAATGACAACGTTGTTAAGAAGACGCCGATGCACCTTCAGTGGACATCGTTGATGGTAGTGGTACTGCAGCTATTAAAGTCCCCTTCACTGGTGATACGTCATTCATCGAGGTTTCCTCTGCAACCAGCACTGCAGGTATTAAAGCATCTTCTGCTGGTTGAACCACGCGTGTTGAAATCACCTCTAATGTATTCCTTGCGATGAGACACATTCCATCTGGATGTGCGTGGTCGCTGATGATATATCTACGGTTGATTGTACACAATCCATTAAGATCTGCGTTGTTGTCCTTGATGATGCCAATGGGACTGCGTTGCCATCATCATCGTTTCTGCTATCAGGGTCCCAGACGTCAATGGCACAACTTCCATAGAGTGCATTGTTAGATAAGGTAAAGATGGCATCAAGATCTTACGAATAGTATCTGAAGATTTAAACTAGATGATACTCACACCATCGTAGCCAGTAACAAACTGAGAGTCATAACATCCAGTCCCTACTTATATGGCTGTGGTTGCTGGGATAATATGCGAGTCAAAATAACAATCATTTATATTAATATGAAAGTCAAAATAAATTCAAAAGAGGAAGCGAATTCGGAAGCACACTCAATAAACGAAGCACATTTGACGAAAAAATAAAGCACATTTGGTAGCACATTAAAAAAATGAAGCACTTTAGGAAGTACATTGAACTTAAAGGATGCCCATTTTGTAAAAAAAAAATTCAACTCATAATATATACGATCTCATTAGATGGCTACTATCTCGTCACATAGATACAATATAGTCGCAAGGATACGAACTAGTCACAGTGATACGATCTCATCAGAGTGATACTATGTGAATTTTTCCTTAATCATTAGGATAGTTGTAGCACAAGCCAGATATTTTTTTTTGTATTTTAAAATATAATTTCTGTGATTTACTGATCTTCATTTAGAAAAAAGCTCATCGGTTTTCTACATATGCTCCTGATTATTACTGTAAATATTTTGTTGTTTTTTCTCCGAGTGCTTCTGGTCATTCCTGGCGAGACTTCTATTGGTTTTCTATGTGTGCTCCTAGTTATTTCTGGCAAAATTACTGCTGTTACTCTCCGTGTTCTCCAGGTTATTCCTGCATGCAATTTATTTTTGATATGAGACATGCAATTGAATTCAGAGTTTCCTTTAATCAGTTAATTCCTCTTACCAAGTTAAAACTAATAATATTTTAATTAGGTGGAATTCAATCATTACTCATTACACAATTTATTGATATGCCTTCACCAAGCTGAGAAAAAAAGATAATCCAAGAAGATTTTACTTCTAATTGAAGTCTACATAAGCCATCCTTCTCTTGCAACCGTGTGAAATCATCCCGCATCCCACATAAAAAAATAATAGTTAACTCAAAATAACACGTGATGACTTATGTTGGCAACAATTGGAACTACTTGCAACAAGTTTGTTGTATGAGTTAAATTAACTGTCGCTGACAAAATATTTAAATGCATACTTATAAAAGCAATAATATTAGCGAAAATTTTTCGAATGTAAGAGTGTACGAGGCTGGTTGGATCATTTTCGGTTTGAATTATTGAAATCGATTTTGATGACATATCAAGAATTGTCAGTAGTAGTATAGAATAGTTCCTCCTGAAACAGGGTCCAGGGTGTGGTGCCGAGTGCCGACCTCCATCTTGGATTTGTGACGTCACAGCGGCCATCTAGGATGAGTCTGACATTGACCTTTGAACTTGAACTTGAAATTTGACCCTCGAAAATTCCCTCAAGTGGCCAAAATTGGGCAAAATTTGCCCAAAATTCCTCAAAAATCACCAAAATTTCCAATATTTTTGGGAAAAAATTCCTCAATTCAAAAATTAGGATTTCGAAAATCCTCAAAAGTCGTTTTGCCCTAGAAAGAACCCAAATTCCTAACACTGGCTTAAACATCCATGTCTACAGCCTCCGGTAAGCCATTTCTATGAATAAGGATACCATGACCGCCATATTGGATTATGTCGTCACCGTTGCTATTTCCGTTACGTCCGCCATCTTTAAAAATCTTTATTTATATTCCCATTCTATTGAATAAAAATTTAAATTTATAAAAAAATTCAATTAATAAAATTTTAATAAAAAATATTAAAATTTTTCTTTTACGACACGAAGCTAGGAGTCCTCGGTTCGAACCCGACGAGTGTAAAAAAAATAAAAATGGCGACTGATACTTCCTCCAAGGAAGCCGCTGGCATACTAACCCCCGCAACTTATGCCAAAGTATATATCGTCACCTAATATGATGTCAAATCCGCCATCTTATCTTCGTCTGCTTGAAGCCATCATCATGTTATCGTCTGCTAGAGTGCGCTGACACCATGTTTGTTTAATTAGTACTCGCTAGAGTGCAGTAATCATTTATTATTATTGCTGTGACACCCGCCATTTTGTTATTTGGCCGCCATCTTGGAATTGTGTAATTATTTAGCTATAATATCGGGAAAAGTTTCAAAATTCCTTAAATAAACCACTCATAAATTTAAATATTGATTCGATCTATTCCCATCCTTGGTTCGATAAACGATCGATGCAATAATGTTTAATTTTATATAAAAAAATAATTTCAATAAACCATGTTCAACATTCTTAAAGAGACTTTAAATCGTCTACTACCATCATCCTATCATACATCAAGACCACCATATTGGAAATTCGTATATTTAATGCTAGCAATTCGGGAAAAAATCCAAAATTAATACAAAAATTCACTCATTAATGAATGATTTATTCGAGACTTGGTTCGATCCCTGGACGAAACAAATAATCTTAATTTTTATGTAAAAAAACCTCAAAAATAACAGGTTCGAAAATAAAACACCACAAGTTCTTTTACAAAATAAATTTTATTACTTAATTTCTATTTTACTTCAGGATCACCTGTGAAGGTTAGCAATCTTAGAAACATTTAGGTCCGCATAGGCGTTAAATGACTAATTCTTAGCTCCAATCTGTTTATACTAGACAGAGTCCAACCAGAACCTTTACTGACATTGTCCTCCTCTTCTTGACACAGTTTCTGGATACCGTGTTTAACAGTATGCTTCACATCGTTAGAACTGTAAATTACTGCAGCCGTTGTCTTGAATGCACACTTCTTCACTTTGTGATTGAACGGATATGGCTTTCCATATGTACAGTCCAACCACAAGTTATATTTCAAAGGTCCGTTTGTTGCTATGTCATCAGTAAGCTGATTGATTATGTTCTGTCTGATATCGTCAAGAAAATTACAAATGTCTTTCGACTCACTAAATATATTTAGATAATAGTAGTCTTTCAATGTTCCAGAAATGCAGACTGTGCCAAGTAAAAGCCATTATCATTCACCTGTAGAGCACCGAACACAGTCTTATGTTTAGTTCCATTTCCAAAATGCCATAGCAATCGGTTTCTGCACATCGGTTTTTTGGCTTGAACGCTCACGAGTCACGAATTTTAAGCGAGGAGTCGAAATGTCTGCAGGTAGTTCACCAGTAGGCGCACAGACTTCACCTTTAAATTTTTTTTGCATGATTTCTGAAACTGGCAATTTGAGTAATCCATTAATGACACTCATCACAGCGAAACTTCATGCGAGAAGGATTATTCTTGCATTTACTCCTCTCATGTCTTCGTGCATCATGGGAAAATGCGAACGACGTATCACAGTAGCTGCAAGGATACCGTGGTGATGAAATCGAGCCTTTCAGACCTGATCCAGATACTGGCGTTGCAACAGTAGTACCATTTCCAGGCATACTTTAATGAACATCAATACATCGTTGTTGTATAGAAACATTTAATTTCTGCCGCACAGCAGCGCCTTTACATGTCTTCAAGTGCGATTACATATTATCTTTTCTGGAAAACTGCTTATGACACTTCTCAAAACCAAACATGTTGCGAGGAGGATTCTCAGCAGATTCTCTCTTCTCGTGTCGACGAGAATTGCTGCTGTTTGAGAAAATCTTGTCGCAGTAACGACATCGATGTTCGTTTATTGTTGTCGATTCGCCATCCATTGAAGTCTCCATCGAGGGCGAAACAGCGTTCGGCGAGGTTTCCTGTAATGCCAGCACTACCGACATTAAAGTCTCTTCTGCTGGTGGTATCTCGACTGTTGAAGTCTCCCCCAGTGTTGATATCGACGTTTCTAACGGGATCTGTTCCACCATCGTCGTCGCTGACGTCATGGTTCCCGTAGTCGATGGTTCAACCTCCACAGACTTCGACGTTAAAGACGGTAAAGATGCCATCGAGATTTCAAGAACAGGTAATTGACACGACTTATGCACCAGAAGAAACAAACTAGGTGATCCTTACACCGCCGACGTCAGTAACAAACTGAGCAACCTGCTGTCTAGGACTCGCTTAAATACATGCACCGTATGGAATAATATGTTTGTCAAATCAAGAACCATTTACAATAATACTAGAGTCAAATCTACATTTAAAAAAGAGGATCATATGAACGAAAAAAATTCGATGTATTATGGTATGTTCTCGTCTCATTAATTCGATCTCTTCAATATACGCTAGGCTCCAAGAGCTACAATTCGCATCATCAGATCCATCCACATTAGGCTCCTATGCTCAATTGGCAGTCTGCTTCAAGTGCTCCAACAGCTCCAAAGCTCCAACACCTAATGGACGCAATGTGCGCGCAATACGCGCAATTTACACGCAATATATGTAATGAACACACAGTACACACAGGAAACGGAACATACACACAGGAAACGGAACGTACGCACAGGAAACGGAACGAACACACAGGAAACGGAATGATCATACACGTACAGTAGCGGAAACACAGGCTTAGTTGGAAATCAGAATACAAGAAATAAAACATACATTTTTTAAATATAAATAACTTATTTTTTTTTCAATAGCACACACATGAAAGTTAAACAAATGATTATTGTATGTAGCCAGCTCTCCGCAGTTCTTTAAGTATGAACGATACTTCCTCGATATGCGAGTAGTTTCCTCTACGAACAGATGCCACCAACAGTCTTAGCCGGTCAACCAATATGTTTGGATCTTTCCATGATGTGTAACCATTCTCTTCTACCACCATCTTCATTACAAGTTTATATTCAATATTATGATCTCTGATGGCTTCCGTTTTAACACCAAGCTCAGGGTAACTTTCATTATAGAGCCAGGGATCATCACAAGCTTGATCAGATTTATTTATTATAACACGTCTTTTCCATCGTTTTGGTCTTAGTACACCATCACAGTCTTTGATCTTGCCTGCTTTAGATGCTTCAGGACAGTCTTCTATCACGTCGCCAGTTTCAGAGTCACTGTAGCAATCACCGTAGAAGGCATCGTCTTCACCCAGATTTCCGTAAGAACTCGATATCGTTGATGTCAAAGTGTCTTCATCGTCTTCATGCTTCCTTTTTAGGAGTCCATCATTTTTACAAAGTATGGAGGATCTACTGAATGTATTCTCACTTTTCACGGTGTTGATACTTCCATTAGTTTCAGTCTTCCCGAAGCCATCATCATTCTTCAAATTATGTAGTTCGTCACGATCGGGTGAGCTAATACCATCACGCTCAGGACAAGGAAAATTATTGTCGTAATGCAGATCACTCTTCTTTAGTCTAGTGGTCACATCGATGTCCTCTATGCCGTAAGTAGGCTTGGCTTTACATGTTCTACCATGTATTTTTAAGCTGTAAATTCGTGTTAACAACCTGCTACATCGATTACAGACTAACATTTTGCTTAGTGGGTTTTTAGCACAATCATTCTTCTCATGACGTCTAGTATTCCTTCTCATGACAAAATCATTACCACAGTATCTACAGCGGCTTCCTTCCGATTCAGCTGCAGATAACAAACCATGATCCATGGTAGCTTCTATGACTAATGTTAGATACGTACTGTCAGATTTTCCAATTGGATCCATTTCTTAAATATGATTTTTTTAAATATTTCATCACCGAGAGTTAAGTTATCTAATGCAAAGCAATTTGATGCAACTAGTTTTGGCTGTCATCAACAGATGCCGACACATTTTGCTTGCAGGTAAATATTATTTATTATATGCGGGAAGCGGGATGCTCACTAACGATCGCAAAAGAAGGAAGACTTCGCTAGACATTAAGGAGAAGGAAGTTCGTCCTTCATGATAGTGTTTCTTATCCGTCTTATCAGATATTATTTGGACTGAGTAAATTTTTTAAATCCACCTTATAAAAAAATGTTGGTAGTTCTGATTTAGTACCAGAAATTATCAATTTAATTGCATCACAGGATAAAATGACATAGCACATTAGGTTAAAAAGTTCTTCATGCAGAGATCAATTTCTCATCTGTAACCAGAAGCACTCCGAGAAAACCATCAGATGTCTAGTCAGGAATAATTAGAAGCAGTAAAAGAGAACCATCAAGATATTGTCAAGAATAATCGGAAGCACTTGGAGAAAACCATCAAAATATGGACAAGAATAATCAGGAGCACATGGAAAACCACCATAATATTAACAAGAATATTCAGGAGCACACGGAGAAAACCACTTTAACATTGACGAGAATAATCGGAAGCACACGGAGACAACCACCACAAGTTTTCTTTGATGACATCAAATCACAGAAAAAATATTAATAAAATAAAAATAAAAACATAAAAATACAAAAACAGATTCTGCTAGCTTGTGGACTTCTCATTGTTGTGCAATGTTAGAGTTCTAGTACAAGCCTTCTATGGTGATTGCTACAGTGACTCTGAAACTGGCGACGTGATCGAAGACTGCTGAAGCATCTAAAGCAGGCAGGATCGAAGACTGTGATGGTGTACTGAGCCCGAAACGATGGAAAAGACGTGCTATAATAAATAAATCTGATCAAGCTTGTGATGATCGCTGGCTCGATGATGAAAGTTACCCTGAGCTTGGTGTTAAAACGGAAGCCATCAGTGATCATAATATTTTTATAAACTTGTAAGGAAGATGGTGGTAGAAGAGAATGGTTACACATCATGGAAAGATCCAAACATATTGGTTGACCGGCTAAGACTGTTGGTGGCATCTGTTCGTAGAGGAAACTACTCGCATATCGAGGAAGTATCGTTCATACTTAAAGAACTGCGGAAAGCTGGCTACATACAATAATCAATTGTTTAACTTTCATGTGTGTACTATTGAAAAATAAATGAGTTATTTATATTTAAAAAATGTATGTTTTATTTCTTGTATTCTGATTTCCAACTAAGCCTGTATTTCCGCTACTGAATGTGTGTGATCATTCCGTTTCCTGTGTGTTCGTTCCGTTTCCTGTGTGTACGTTCCGTTTCCTGTGTGTACGTTCCGTTTCCTGTGTGTACTGTGTGTACGTTCCATTTCCTGTGTGAACTGTGTGTTCATTACATATATTGCGTGTAAATTGCGCGTATTGCGCGCACATTGCGTCCATTAGGTGTTGGAGCTTTGGAGCTGTTGGAGCACTTGAAGCTGACGGCCAATTGAAGCATAGGAGCCTAATGTAGATGGATCTGATGATGCGAATTGTAGCTCTTGGAGCCTAGCGTATATTTGAGAGATCGAATTAATGTGACGAGAACATACCATAACACATCGAATTTTTTTCGATCATATGATCCTCTTTTTTAAATGTAGATTTGACTCTAGTATTATTGTAAATGGTTCTTGATTTGAAAAACATATTATTCCATACGGTGCATGTATATAAGCGAGTCCTAGACAGCAGGTTGCTCAGTTTGTTACTGACGTCGGCGGTGTAAGGATCACCTAGTTTGTTTCTTCTGGTGCATAAGTCGTGTCAATTAGCTGTTCTTGAGATCTCGATGGCATCTTTACCGTCTTTAACGTCGAAGTCTGTGGAGGTTGAACCATCGACTACGGGAACCATGACGTCAGCGACGACAATGGTGGAACAGATCCCGTTAGCAACGTCGATATCAACACTGGGGGAGACTTCAACAGTCGAGATACCACCAGCAGAAGAGACTTTAATGTCGGTAGTGCTGGGATTACAGGAAAACTCGCCGAACGCTGTTTCACCCTCGATGGAGACTTCTATGGATGGCGAATCGACAACAATTAACGAACATCGATGTCGTTACTGCGACAAGAATTTCTCAAACAGCAGCAATGCTCGTCGATACGAGAAGAGAGAATGTGCTAAGAATCCTCCTCGCAACATGTTTGGTTTTGAGAAGTGTCATAAGCAGTTTTCCAGAAAAGATAATATGTAAACGCACTTGAAGATATGTAAAGGCGCTGCTGTGCGGCAGAAATTAAATGTTTCTATACAACAACGATGTATTGATGTTCATAAAAGTATGCCTGGAAATGGTACTACTGTTGCAACGCCAGTATCTGGATCAGGTCTGAAAGGCTCGACTTCATCACCACGGTATCCTTGCAGCTACTGTGATACGTCGTTCGCATTTTCCCATGATGCACGAAGACATGAGAGGAGTAAATGCAAGAATAATTCTTCTCGCATGAAGTTTCGCTGTGATGAGTGCCTTAAATGCCTTACTCGAATTGACCGTTTGCGACATCATGCAAACAAATGTAAAGGTGAAGTCTGTGCGCCTACTGGTGAACTACCTGCAGACATTACCACTGCTCGCTTTAGATTCGTGACTTGTGAGCGTACAAGCAAAAAAACCGGTGAGCAGCAACTTATTGCTATGGCATCTGGAAATGGAACTAAACATAAGACTGTGTTCGGTGCTCTACAGGTGAATGATAATGGCTTCTACTTGGCACAGTCTGCATTTCTGGAACATTGAAAGACTACATTTATCTAAATACGTTTAGTGAGTCGAAAGACATTTGTTATTTTCTTGACGATATCAGACAGAACATAATCAATCAGCTTACTGATGACGTAGCAACAAACGGACCTATGAAATATAACTTGTGGTTGGACTGTATATATGGAAAGCCATATCCGTTCGATCACAAAGTGAAGAAGTGTGCATTCAAGACATTGGCTGCAGTAATTTACAGTTCTAACGATGTGAAGCAAACTGTTAAACACGGTATCCAGAAACTGTGTCAAGATGAGGAGGACTATGTCAGTAAAGGTTCTGGTTGGACTCTGTCTAGTATAATCCGATTGGAGTTAAGAATTAGTCATTTCACGCCTATACGGACCTAAACGTTTGTAAGACTGCTAACCTTCGCAGGTGATCCTGTAGTAAAATATAAATTAAATAATAAAATTTATTTTGTAAAAGAACTTGTGTTATTTTATTTTTGAACCTGTCAATTTTGAGGTATTTTTACATGAAAATTAAGATTATTTGTTTCGGCCAGGGATCGAACCAAGTCTCGAATCAATTATTACCATATGAGTGAATTTTTTTATGAATTTTGGATTTATTCCCGAATTGCTAGCATTAAAATTACGAATTTCTATTATGGTGGTCTTTATGTATGATATGATAATGGTAGTAGAGGATTTAAAGTCTCTTTAAGAATGTTGAAAATGGTTTATTGAATTTATTTTTTTACATATAATTAAATTTAATTGCATCGATCGGGTATCGAACCAAGGATGGGAATCGATCGAATCAATATGTTAATTAATGAGTGGTTTATTTAATGAAATTTGGATTTTTTCCCGAATTTATAGCTAAATAATTACACAATTCCAAAATGGCGGCTAAATGACAAGATGGTGGGTGTTACAGCAATAATAATAAATGATTACTGCACTCTAGCGGGTAGGAATTAAACTAACATGGTGTCAGCGCACTCTAGCAGACGATAACATGATGATGGCTTCCAGCAGACGAGGACAAGATGGCGGACATGACGTCATATTAGGTGACGATATATACTTTGACATAAGTGGCGGGGGTTAGTATGCCAGCGGCTTCTTGGAGGAAGAATCAGTCGCCAGTTTTATTTTTTGCACTCGTCGGGTTCGAACCGAGGACTTCTAGCTCCGTATCGTAAAAGTAAAATTTTAAAATTTTTCATTAAAATGTTATTAATTGAATTTCTTTATAAATTTTTATTTATTTTTCATTGGAATCGAATAATAAATAAAGATTTTTAAAGATGGCGGACGTAACGGAAATTGCAATGGTGACGACATAATCCAAGATGGCGTTCATGGTATCCTTATTCATAGAAATGGCTTATCGGAGGCTGTAGTTTTGTATGCTTAAGCCGTTTTTAGGAATTTGGGTTCTTTCTAGGGCAAAACGACTTTTGAGGATTTTCGAAATCCTAATTTTTGAATTAAGGAAATGTTTGAGATTTTTTGGCGGTTTTTTTCCCAAAAAAATTGGAAATTTTGGCGATTTTTTTTAGGAATTTTGGGCTAATTTTGGCAACTTGAGGCAATTTTTGAGGGTCAAATTTCAAGGTCAAGGTCAAAGGTCAAGGTCACTCTAATCCAAAATGGCCGCCGTGACGTCACAAATCCAAGATGGAGGTCGGCACTCGGCACCACACCCTGGACCCTGTTTCAGGAGGAACTGTTCTATACTACTGTCAGTGTGGTTCCAAAAGCAGCAGTGTCGTCGTCGGAATTTATGTATCCGTACTGAGGCATTTCGTTCACTAAAATTAACAGTGCTAGAAGTCATGAGAAAGACAACTATGCAAAGAGTCGTTTGCGAAATATGCTCCGTTGTGACAATCGTGGCTTTCAGTTTGGACCAAGTAATAAAAGTAACACATTTAAACACTTGGACATCTGCATCATACACATTGAAATGTAATGAGATTCCAGCATCGAAAAAGCAGCAGAAAGATATCATACCACAGTAAGAAAATGATGACAAGTTTCTTAAGATGAGTCATTAAGATCTGATCTTCTTACATAATTCTCTGATGGATTTTCTGTTACTCGGGCTGAAAGAGTAAACACTATTACTGGAAACCATAACAGCAACAACGATTTTTCAGAAAATTAGAACAATAAAGAAGAATTTGAAGCTACCAAGACGGAAGATTGCGAAGATGCACTGAGGCAAAAGCGATGGGAACGATGCATTTAACTGAATTATTCTGATATAGTTTAAGGTGTCTTTGAGGCTCCGTGTTAAAGCGGCAGATTTCAGAGAACTTAAAAATAATAAACATACTTTGAATAGGCAATCAGCAGCAAAAGAGATTGATTACAAGTGATGGGAAGATCCTTATATTTTAGTCGACATGTTATTATTTAGATTTGCTTTGCTTAGTGGAGGAAACTTTTCGAACCTCAGCAAAGTAGTTAACATATTCCGTGAACTGAGACGTGAAGGCTACATACAATAATGATTTGTTTTACCTTCATGTGTATAAAATTGAAAAAAAAAAAATCAAATATTAAGTTTGTAAAAATTTGGTTTAACACAAACTGATTTCTAAGAGTAAGTTCTCGTAGTATCCTGTTGTATTCTACCATATCCCACGATTGATCTATCCATTTGATGAAATCGTATTCTTGTAATGAGATTGTATCCCTGTGATGAGATCTATCCCTGTAATGAGATCATATACTTGTGACTGGATCGTATCCCTATAGCGAGATCGTATACATGTGACTGGATCGTATTCCTTGGGCGAAATCATATCCCTGTGACGAGATCGTATCCCTCTGATGAGATCGTATCCTTAATGAGTTGAAAGTTTTTAACAAAAGGGGCGTCATTTTCGTTAAATGTGCTTCCGAATGTGCTTTCTTTTTTGTGTGGGCTTCAGAATATGCTACTTTCATTGTATGTGCTACCAAATGTGCTTCATCTTCTTTTTTTAATTGTGTATTAAGATGAATAGTTCATGTTCTGACTCACATATTATAAAGGTATATAAGTGGGGACTGGATGATACGAAACCAGTTTATTACTGGCTACAACGGTGTAAGTATCATCTAGTTTGACTCGTCTGATACAAGTATTAAAAACTAAATGACATCTTTACCGTCTATAATGTCGAACTTGATGGAACGTTTACCATCGATGTCGGGGATCCCGATGATGGTAACGACGACGAAGACCGAGATGCAGATCTCATTGACATCATCGATGAAAACTGTGCAAACCTTAAAGAATTGTGTAACATCGAAAGCGGAGATCTCGTCAGCGATCACGCAGATCATGTATCATCGAAACCGACAACACTAGAAGAGATTACAAAACGCACGGTTCCGCCAGCTGAGTAGACTTTAATACCTGCAGTGCTGGTTGCAGAGGAAACCTCGATGAATGAAGTATCGCCAGTGAAGGGGACTTTAATAGCTGCAGTACCACTTCCATCAACGATGTCCACTGAAGGTGCATCGGCGTCTTCTTAACATCGTTGTCATTACTGTGACAAGATTTTCTCGAACAACAGTAATTCTCGTCACCCGAGAAGAAAGAATTTGCTAATAATCTTTCTCGCAAAATGTTTAGCTGTAAAATATTTCATAGACAGTTAACAAGTCATGATATTTTGAAAAAATGGTTAAAGATATGCAAAGGCCCTGCTGTTCGGCAAAAGTAAAGGTTTCGCTGCAACAACGATGTATCATCGCGCTAAAGAGTACACTAGAAATTTATAGGCCTACTACGTCAGTTACATCATCATCTGGGTTGAGCTTGAAATGTTCGTCTTTATCGACTATACATAATTGCAGCTACTGAGATATGTCATTTGCATTTTTCCAGGTTGCATGAAGACATGAGAGGAGTAAATGCACGAAGAATCGTTCTCGTATGAAGTTTTGATGCGATAATTGCAATTTTTGGTTTACTCGTATTGACAGTTTGTGACTACAAGCGAAAATGTGTATAGGTGTCTTCTGTGTGCCTACTGTGGAACTACATGCAGACATTTGGACACCTCATTTTAGAGTGGGAGACTCGTTTGTGTACAAGTACACAAGTAGTTGTGCAACAACCGGTTGCATTGAAGCCTGGACATAAAACTAAACCTCATACTGTGCTCGGTGCATTAAAGGTAAATGAATATTTAATCCACTTGTCGAAATCTGAATTTCGTGGGATTTTGAAAGACTACTATTATCTAAATACACTTAGTGAGTCGAAAGACATTTGTACTTTTCTTGAAGATATCAAGCAAATCATTTTCATTCGGTTTCAGGAAGAAGTAGCAACGTACGGACCTTAAAAATATCACTTGTGGCTGGACTGTGTATATAGGAAACCGTGTTCATTCGAGGACAAATAGAAGAAGTGCTCTTTCAAAATTATAAATACTGTCATTTTCTGGTCTGGCGATGTAAAGAAATCTGTTAAACACAGTATTGAGAAACTCTTCTGGGAAGAGGAAGACAATGTTCGTAAATTATCTGGCTCATCTATGTCTTCAGTAAACTGTTTGGCGATGAGAATTATTCAGTTAAAGCCAATGTAGAGATGAAAGTTTATTAGATTACTTTAAGCAAGTGTTCGTGTAGAAGAGTAGATTTTATGTTGTAAATTTTTATTTTTTATTTTGTTTTTCCTCGATCCTGTTTTTTTATTATACGCTTATTTTAATCAAACTGTTTTTTTTGCATAAGTCTTTCCAAACTTCTACCTAAAAAATTACTGACTTTCAAGATTGCGGCCAAGGTGGCTGACAAAACGATGGACCCCACGGTAGTAAATAATTACTGTATTCTAGCAGGTAAAAATAAATTAATATGGCGACAGCGCCCTCTAGCAGACAAAAACAAAATATTGGATCCATAATGGAGGCCTCCAGCAGACGTTTACAAGATGACCGCCATGATGTCATATTTGCCGATATAATATATTCCTTGGTATTAGTAATGGGAGGTCAGTCTGCCGGTAGCTTCCGTGTAGGAATAATATATGCCTATATTTACTCGAATGAACTTGCTACATTTGATCCTATTAACTTTTTATAAATTTTATTATCAAAATTTATTTGGATTTTTATAACATTTTAAATGTTTTCCATTTTCTAACTTAAAAATTAAGGATTTTCATGATGCAGACGTATTTCAAAAGGGTGTAATTATTTTTATTAAATTTTTATTAGATAAAATTTGTATGAATTTTAATTTTTTGTTGAATCATAGCTTAATATTTACGGATTTTCCAATTCGTGGCCGTATCAAAAATTGCAATGATGTCTGTTTAAACTAATTCTTGACTTCAACGGCTTAGGGTGTCTTGCCCATGGGGATTTTAAGTCACTTTGGGGAATAAAACAGGAAATTTCCCTCAAAATGAGAATTTTTTACTCAAAATGGGCAATATTCCCTCAAAATCGGGAAATTTCTAGGAATTTTTTAGAAATTTCTGAGCAATTTTGAGGAAATTTGACATAAAGATGACCGCCGTGACGTGACCATCCAAGATGGCTGTCGGCGCTACAGTCACCACAACCTGGAACTTGCGCTCGGATGACCCATTATATACTACTTGCATCTCATGTCAACATGGGCAGTTAAGCGCTTGAAAAAAAAAGGGGGGTGGTTAGTTTGTGATACGACCCTATCTTCTTCGCCAATTAATAAACACCCCTCTATTTCCTGCCAACACAAGGTGGTTGTAGCCATCTTCGGGACCAGCTTGTGGTGGTAGCTAAAAGGGAATGGTTCCACTTCACAGGCCACTGCACAGTTAGAGTTAGTGAGCTTTGCCAGAGAGATAAATCACAATCGTCTACCTCCTATTGTCGTATAAGTAGTGGTCTTATACAGACTTCTTCAGAAGAAACTGATGGTTTTAAAATGTTAACAACTCACATAATAGTCAACATGAAATAATTATTATAACACCAAAAAAAGGTAATGTAAGCAGTTTTTTTGCTTACATATGTATATTAAAATTAGGTACCAACGAAAAGAAAACGTTTAAATTGGATATTAAATTGGACATGTGCGATCGGTGAAACGGGTTTTCATAAGTAAACGAAATTTATCTTTGGGGGGTGGGGGGGAGTTAAATAGCGGAAAGCGGATTTTTGTGCAATACTTGGCAAGGGAGCAGGGTCGATAAACCTTCCCCTCTCCAGTAGAGCTATACAAATCAGTTTCAGCCGTGAGAAACTTATGTTTACTGTCGTGCATTTTTAAATGTAGATAATCTGTTCCGACAGTTCAGCTTCTTTTCTAACGTCATTGATATCTAAATCAATCGTCGAGAGACTGCTTCCAAACGAAACACTATACTCCGCTGGGTGAAAGCATATAGAAATACATAATCTGCTATGAAAAAGAAACCACCTGGGCTGTGTCATTATGTACGGAAGTGAAGGAGAAAAGTATACGAAGTCCTTGTTCTACTAGGCGCCAAACATCGCATATGGAAATCTTCAATCCGGTCCGTAGGTCTTTTCCTGCACATTGATCTGTGGACCATGCCAGCTGCTCCAGTATGATGTGCAGCGGAGGCAGCTTCATGAGCAAATCCTGAAGATGCAAATACCGTGGCAATGATGAATGATAAACCAAATTTTTATCTTAATGGATCCACTAATCAAAATAACTGTTAGTTTTGGTCCAGGTCGAACCAACATGAGATACTTCAAAAACCTCATTTTAGCCCGAAAGTGAGTAAGGTACACTTTCATCAATTTTGGCAATTTTGGTTATCAATTTTTTTAAATAAAATAGGAGGAAGTACTTATAGTAAACTCAGCGATAAAAGTACAATTGTTGAACAATTGTACGATAAATTACTCCGCATTATAGGATCAATATGCCACAAGTGTAGTTCCAACAGTATCGGGCCACAGAACTCTACGCTAGAACATCGGTGGCAGTTGTTTCGCGTATTTCACACCAAATTATGGCGGTGTCTCCCTTAATCCTTCGGCGTGACTTTTGTTTTTTGCGTTTGGCCTTCCTAAAATTTAAATTGTATGCAATGGGCCGTAACCCACGGTGGAGCTGAAGGGGTGTGTTTGCCAAGACATTTGCTGCTGTTCGGGAAAACATTTTGGTGAACGCAGTGCATAAATTTCAGGACGGACTCCTGATATATTTGCAGGAGGACAGTAGTCATTTTCCGGCTTTGTTTTCTCATACATAGTTTTTGAAGGTTAACTAAAATGAATACATTGAATTTTTTTTGTTACAATAAACAATGTAATAAAATTTCTCTTCGTTGTTATTATTTAAATGAAAGTATCCAAATCTCCTGTAGTTAAAAAAAAATCATAGTTATATTTTTTTTAATTAATAGATAACATAATCATGCCCTTAAAATATATGAAACGTATGTAGTTAAAAGAGGATGCCACAATTTTGATCATTTTCATGTTTCTTTTTGTTGTTTTTGGGAACTTAATATTAATTTTTCATGATGGTATAATAATATTACACTAAAATTAGATTTTCTTGTTTTGGCAACATTCTTCTAAGTGGTAAATATTATTTTAACTAATAGTGATTCATATATTTAAAAAAAATTCAGTCTGGAGGAGTCAAAAATAGTAACGAGCTGCATTAGAAATGAGTCTGCTGTTTACTTACCCTGCTTAGGTAAAGCATTTGTGTGCTTTGTTAATGAAATTAAAATCATATCTTAAACTAATGTGTCATAAAGATTTTTAATATTGAAACTTTTAAATTGTAACATGAAATTACAATCTCGCACTAGTCCATTTTGTGTAAACATGATTGCGATGGGGCGTTTAATATACCAAAGTATTTAGCTAAATTAAACTGTACCATTACACCATTAATTTTTTTTACTAATCATATGCTTATATTTTGTGAGGGAAACATGGCTACTACAAGCAAAGTTTGTTTTGTAAAGTCTTCTGGTGTTACTTTATTTTTAGAAAAATAATTTAATCTTGAATAGTAAGTATATAGTATATAGAGAAAGCTGCTACACTCTGCGTACAGTAAAATCAGACGTATTTTTTTCTTTTTAAATTTAGTCTTTTAAGCGAAAAGTGCTTGAAACTGAATGGCGAATATGTGAAAATGTGATGTAGATATGTAGTAAATTAAAACTTTCAATAAAACGATTTTTTCATGAGTTAATTTTCTTTAATGACCAATTGGTACTTACTTTTCGGACATGCTTCTTATGCTTATTTTAATGCTCAATAGGTTTGTTATGGAAGCAGGTACGAACATTTCATTATACCTAATACATTAAGGTCTACATAAAGATAGCTTCAGAATATGGTATGGTTGTAGTTTTATTGGACATGATAAAATCTCAAGCATTCTTAATTTTTTTTGTCTGAAATTTTGATATAATGTTCAGTTTTATTGTAAAATTAAACGTACACTTAAAATTATAGAAAATTCTTCGACTCATATTACATTCAGTTATGTTTTAATTCTATCAAATGAAAAAGATTTTGATTAATATTTTGATGTGTTAACATGGTCTTCGTTAGTAGCAATTCTATTGTCTGTATAGTTAGCATAGGGTTTTATTAAGAATCGTTTTTTTTACACATTTAATTAAATTTACGTCAACTTTTGATGGCATTGACTTAAAAATGTCTGACGATTTTCAGAAACTTAGCATTATTACCAAAGGATACATTTAAAATTGTTTTTCATTTTAAAGTGGAATCAGTTTGCACACATAAGTAGGAGTAAGTGCATGTTATAGCGAATATTTTCATGTTCAGTGACATAAAACTTAAAAATCATTGATCCTCATAGGTGGCCTTAATTGGTTAAGGGAGTCTGGCCATTCATATTTAAAGTGTATTTGCATTTATTTAGGCTATTTCCTTTTAATATTGTTGGATGAATATAAATTCATTATTACGCATCATCTGTCATTTTCTAATGAACCATGGAAATAAAAAGTATTTTTGTACAACATACCACAATATAGGAGAAAAATCTTCTGTGAAAGAAAATAAATTGACTCGCCACTTGCATGTTTCACGTACGATTGAAAAATTGGAACAGATATAAGGATTTGAGAAGATATTATTTATAAGGTACTCGGTGCTTTGGTGTCAACATTTTAACAGGTAAATAATAAATGTTTTTTAATTGACCAAAGCAGTTATAGATTAATAAAGTAATTTTACAATAAGTAAATTTTCAACCAAGCTATAAATTTAATGTGTAATTACATACATTTAATAACTTTAGGTTTATAGTATTTGGCTACATTTGCTGTATGTATTTTCCCATTTAATATATTTTCTTGAAGTTTTTGTCTATTCCACATAATAAATTTCTAAGATTATGTGAGATAAATGCTACGACCATACTGTTACTTGATCACTACTGTGTTAAGTATGTTTGGTTGGTGGTACTTCAAAATTACATGCCACTTAAGTTAAAACCTGGTTTCGATAAAAATTAATAACGTTTTATTTGTTACCTTTTTTGTTTTTGTTATTATTTCGACAAATGAAATACTTTTGATATACTCACAAATCCTAATTTATAATTTTAATGTTATTTTCTGTGTAACATTTTAATAACAAAACTCATGACCGAACAAACGCCCACGGCAATACAACGTACAGTGGCTCCCGCCTTGCCGATAGCACAGGAATCACGCTGTCATATAAAAGTATACGAAATATTAAGTTTAATCTACAGCATATATATGGGAAATATACGTGGAAAATGCTGGATTTATACAGAGTTGTTTGCACGTTCTGCACGCATTGTCTTGTGATGTAACAAGAAACGGCTTAATGCGTCTCAAGAGAGTGTGCTCTCCCACCTGGGAATGACCGGATTATCACTTTAAATTATTTATTTCCCTAGTATTAACTGGGAGAATGTTCTTTGAGATCGCCGTGGGAGTATGTACCTCAACAACTCACATTTGTTTGCTACATACACAACAGAGGAATTAAAATGACATTTTCCACGAAAAACGAATTAACTTGCAAAGTAAATATGCTAAGTACACGAAACTAACATGTAGTTACACTTTTAGTTTGGATGGCGACAACACAACAAATTACAATCCAATTGTCACCATCGTATATAACATTAAGTGCCACATATCGCCAGTAGGTGAAACTTCCCAAGTTCTTTGATCATGGTATAAGAACTTACAGAAATTCTGTTTTTTTTTTGTAATACTACTGTTACTAATCTTGTGATTGTAGAGTAGACACATGTATACGAGTACACTATAATTTATGTAAAACATGTAAATTTACAAAACACATTATTCCAAATAAAACTTTTCTTCATGATAAAGGTAGCTGTTTGCTACCCGGGCCTCACTCTCACCATGCCAGCACGCTCAAGCGGCATGAATGCCACCTTTTCAGCCCGAAACTCCCCGGGACTCGCTCTCACCACAAGGTGCGCTCCTGAGTGGAACTAACCCACATTTTCTGACACGATCACCATACCGTCAATCGGATGAACCACGGACCTTGCTCTGGCCACACCAATACTCTTCAAACAGAGAATTACACATGGGATGTGACTCACATTCCCTGTCACTATAGCTATTTCCTTGGACTGTTTGCACCCCGGTTCTCACTCTTACCACACCAGAGCATTCCAACGGGCACCTGACTCATTTTCCTTGTCAGATCACCCCTTCTTGGGCAAGTCATGCCCCTGGTCTCACTCTCACCACACCAGCACAATTCATATGGGACCTGACTACATTTTTAACAGGATCGCACCTCTGTGGGCATTTGCTTCCTGGGTCTTAGTCTCACCTACCAGTGCATTCTAGTTATGACCTTACCTACCCTCCCTGGTACAATCGTCCGACTGTTGGTCAGTCACTCCATGGACCTTCCTCTTACCACACTAGTACACTCCTGCAGGGACCTGAACCACCTTCCATGTTACGATCCCCATATTGTTGGCAGTCTCTTCCTGGGACTTGCACTGACCACACCAATTGCACTATTGTGAGGACCTGAGCAAACTTCTGTGGTATGATCTCCCCACTGCCAACCGGTTGCTTCCTGGGCTGCACTATTACCGCAACAGGGCCTTCATGCGAGGATGAAACCCTTATTCCTTGGTACGATCGACACACTGTCGTTCGGTCACCTCCTATGCCCTGCTCTTATCACACCAGTGCGCTATTCGGTTATATGAGATACATTCCCTGGTATGTTGTAGCTCTCTGGGCCTCGCTCTTACCACATCCGTGTGCCCTTGTGGGCACCTTCCCTGGCACGATCGCCCCTCCATCAACCAGTCCTTCTCGGGGTCCTGGTCTCACCACACCAGTGTGCTCCAGCATTGACCTGACTTATTTTCCATGACACGATCACCCCTCCATCACCCAGTCGCTTACTGAACCTCGCTGTCAACACACCAGCAGGTTCCAGTGTATAAATGACCCACATTTACTCTCACCATCATTCCTTGTTCAGGCAGTTGCTCCCTGATTTTTACACTTTTACCATCTAACATGCTCCAGGAGGGACATGACCCACCCTTCCTGGCATGATTGCTACTCTGTGGGCCAGTGGTTCCCCAAGTCTCGCCTTCAACACACCAGAGCACACCAGCATTTATTTTATCTACATCCTAGCATGATCGCCCATCTGTTGGCCAGCTGCTTCCTGGGCTTCACTCTCGCAACACCTGCTATCTACCACTTGAACTAATCCTACCTCCTTTGGTCATATTACCCCTCTGTGAGCCTGTCATTATGTGGGCCTCGCTTTCTCCATACCAGAGAATTACAGCTGGGATCTGAATTCCTTCCCTGGCACCATCACCCTTCTATCAACTAGTCGATCCCCAGGCCTTGTTCTCACCAACTAGAATGTTTCTCCATAGACTTGACATATCTTCTTTGACACCTTTTCCACTCTGTCGGCCAGTCAATCTCTGGGTCTCTGTCTCCCCAAACCTTTTTGCACAATGGCATTACATCAACATTTTGAGTTCTGGGCCTTGCTCTCACCAAATTGTGCATGTCAGGTGAGTCATGACCCACCTTCCCTTGCACGATTGCCTCTCGTTAGCCATTCGTCTCATTTGCTGCAACCAGTGAATTTCACCTGGGATGTGACTCACCTTCCCTGTCACTATAGCCCTTTTACTTCGCCCGATCGCTCCCTGGCTCTCTCTCTTACCACACTTGCGCATTCCAGGGGGACCTGACTCAACTTACCTGTCATGATCGCCCCTCCCTAAGCCAGTCGCGCGCTTGGTCACTCTCACATAACACCAGTGCACTTCATATGGGAACTGACCTACATTTTTTACATGGGTGAACCTCTGTGGCATGTTGCTTCCTGGTTCTTGCTCTCACCACACCAGCACATTCCAGTTCGGATCTTACCTACCATCATTTATAACAACTGTTGGCCGGTCACTCACTGTGCCTTTCTCACACCACACCAGTTGGCTCCTGCAGGGTTCTGAGCTAACTTCCTTGGCATGATCACCCCAATTTCGGCATTTTCTTTATTGGTCTTCGTTCTCACCACTCCAGTGCACTATTGCAGGGACCACTGCTGACCTCACTGTCGGCCAGTAGGGCGGGAGTAAACCTGAACCTGTGGGGAATGTGATTGTCACTTGAGGTGTCTAAGCTTTTGCCGGTTCTAGTTATATGAGACATGATCCATGGAATGGGTGTAAGGATGCGATTACATTGCCTATCCGCACTTTATGTCAATACTCTGCCCCCATGTGACCCCACTGATGGGGGGCATTGGTGGTGGCTATGCTGGGATGGGTATCCTCAGTCCCTGTTCATAGCTGCGTCCTAAACTTAAGACAACTCTTCCATGTGTAACCCCACCTCACAGTATCTTCAATTTTCTGGCTGGGACCAGAAATGGTGAATGGGCTGAATCTGATGGCAACAGCAGATTAAATTGAAATTTTCCTGGGGGTTCGACTGCCAATCTCCAGTGCCTGGGTTCCAAAGGTCTCTCATAGTGATTGACGACAAGGCCCATGGTAATAATAAGGACTGAGAATGCCGTCGGCATGGTCAGAGGCACCTAGACCTAAGGGGCTGTAAACAATCGGAGCTCTGCCCAGTGGTCGGGTGAGGTACCAAGGCAACTCCGAGGCCCTCCAGCTTCCTGACTTGGCCTAAGTGGTTAGTTCTAGATAAGACTTTCGTGGTTTCTGTCGGAGAAGTCCGAGCATGTCCGGGCCTTAATCGGCTGTAAGATCGCTTGCTAAGACATGGCAGGCCAGAGGATCATCCGAGGAAATGAGGTAGATCCAGTTGAGTGACCTCGAAAAATGGCTGGTCGGCTAGCTGTAGGTGCCCAGTACAAACACCGAAGTTGGTAGTAGTACAGGAAAGATCCTTGAAAGTTAAAGGTCCCCTATTGAGGTTACTCTAGGCCCTGGATCTTATTGGGTAGGACTCGTACTTGGTGATGGTGCTCCGATCGTTTGGAGCAGAGTCTAAGGGTTCCCTAGCTCTCTGAAGAATCGACACAGTTATTGGCGATACAGCTCTGGTTACTAGCCTGGACAGCTAGGAGAGGTTGGTTAGGCCTCCACCGGACCTCGGGTTCACTGGTTGATTGAGGAGTCCTAGTGTGATATGGTAGATCGGGGTAAGTGCCAGCAATGCTGATAAAGTCTATATAGGATAAGGACACAGCCAACTCTTTGGTTAGCTGTTTCAGGCGGGGAGGGGGATTGGCCAAGCAGGGATGCGTAGCCTCAGCCTCTTGTCACATCCAAAGCTGTAACATCTCTCCCAATTCATGTATACTGCATATCTGTATTCATGTCAGTGGGGGCCCCGGGCTGGAAAGGCTAATGCTAAGAGTGCCAGGTTAACAAATAAAAGGGGGATCAATCCCTCTGACAGTGATGTCGGCCTGTAGCTTCTTGGGCTACACTCACACCACACCAGTGCATTCCTGCGGGGACTTAAGCAAACTTCCTTGGTATGATTGCCCCTCTGTCAGCTGGTCGCGTTTTGAAACTCGCTCTCATCCACCAACATATTCTTGTGTAGACCTGACCCACCTTCCCTGGTACAGTCGCCCCACTGTCAGCCTGTCACTACCTAGGCCTTACTCTCACCACACTTGTGTGCTCCTATGGGGACTAACCCACTTCCCTGGTACGATCGTCTTACTGTTGGCTGGTTCTTTTCAGGGCCTCTCTCTCACAACATTAGTGTGCTCCAGCGAGGACCTTAGCCACCTTCCCTTTTTATAGATTTTTTTTTGTGCTTATTAACACTCCTTCTTTCCTCCTGGACTTGAAAATGTATGCCATCTGTAAGCATATTTCCTGCCGAACATAGAATCTTCGGACCTTGTTTTTATTCAAATCCTGACTGGTTTGGGTTCAATATGATGTTCAGTGTCAGTCCTCATTGCCAGCAAGTGACGAACACCTGACTTCCGATCTCTTTCAAGCGAGACTTCTGTATATTGTTCTTACTTGTTCTGGAAGTCAAAGTTCAAAAGACTCTGAAGGCCTGGGGGTGCAGTATATTACTGGAAGTCTAGTCATAAACTACTAGCTTCGATGATTAGCTGCTTGCCGAAGAAGCCATTAATATGTCGCCCAACTGTCGCCTTCCAGGTGAAAGTCGTGCTCTCCAAGTATAGCTCCAGCCGATGAATGAATTTAGCTTCTACAGCACTAAATGCAATTAACATACCTGGTTCAGACAGATTAACATCCGATAAAAATAAGCAGCCAGAGGTAATCGTAACGACAATATTATTAGTTCGAGGGGGAAGAAGACCGCAAACCCTGTCATAGTCGACTCGCTGAGTGAGTAAAGCCTGAAAACTCGTACAGTGAAATGTGAAGGATTTAGTACTGTAGAACCACTGATGTTATGTAAGACGCCTGATCTCTATATTGCGAATTATAAACTGGAACTGAACGGCTTCGTGGTGTTTCCCGGGTCGTCTCGTCTGGAGTTCTCGTTATCAAAATCCAGAAGTCTTTTAAAAATGGAAGGAGGGCAGGTGCTGGCCTGCGAATTTATTAGTGGCGATGTCTTGGTGCACTTCGCCGTGGGAGAAGTCGGTGCATGCTTTCAGGCGAGTGTGACAACAGTAAATGCCGAAATACAGTGGGGGCTATCCGCAGCAATACTATACTGTCGCCATTCTAAAGACTTAGATCACAAAATGAATAATTTGCCGAGCAGCAATTTTAAAATTGTAAATTTAAATTGTGAAAGCATTGCTTAAGATTATGATGCTACGAGTTAAAGTATCATTGAAATCACTACTTTGAAAAGTTGCGATAATTTTTTTTTGTCATGTTGAATAATATAGTAATATATTGAAGCAAATCACTAGTTAAATATTTTCCGATTTTTAATCTGAACATCGAATCACTCTGTAGCAGAGATGAATATTGTGTATTTTTAATAATCTTTGTAAGAATGATATGTTATTTGTGTTTTTTATTGCGTCAAGGTTAGAACAGGCAATAATTCTTTGTGATGGTCATAGCAGTTGTAATTGAGCTGAATCTGATAAGTATAAATATTACTTTTATGCTTTCTATTATTTTTGACATTTGCCTGTCTTCACGAGAAACCTATTCACTAGTGTTGTGTGGAAGCAAGTGACCAGAGAGCATGTGCAGTGTAAAACTTACATTTTTGGTTGTTTAACTTGGACTTTGTTAGTTAATTTGTTTGCTTGGATACATTCATTTGTTAAACAAGAATATCCTTCTTGTTGTTCCTTCCAGGGTGTAACAAAAAAATGTCCCACTCTGCTTGCAAGGGGGTGTGCCACACGAGTAATTTTCTCATGTTCTCTTATTTTAAAGTCAACGGAAAATATAATACTTGTCATAATAATTTTCTGGGTGTAAATTTGTAACTCCATCTCACGATATGACATTTTCAGGATCTATCTGGATTCAACAAGTACCCGAGGAGACACTGTCATAACTACTAGGCGACCTAGGCATTGGCGAGTTCGATGCCAAGACTTTGACACTGGATGAGTTAAGACAAATAGTGCATAAATGCTACAAAGACGAAATACCTAATAATGACTTTAATGATCAGACCGGCTGTCTTATATTTTCTGACATTAACATCACTACTGTTTTGGTGAACCTTCTTATTTAGAAGTTGCAAATATTGAATGATAATGCTCCTCAAACATAGTGCAATTATTAAGTTATTTACAGGAAATAGAAAAATAATGTAATTAGTGACAGTGCAATGCTTGAAGTATTTATTTTTAATGTACTGAGTGAGCTTCTACACATTTTACTTGAAGTTAATGGTCAGAATGCTAAATGGGATGAAGCGCAGGGGAAATTCTGTAATTTCAGTGAGCCAATTTAAAAGATGTTGCATTAGAAAAAATGGTTATGTCGCAAACAGAGTAGCGGGGAAACAACGCTAGGTTACATTAATTACATAATCTTTTACGTGGAAGTGTTAGTTAATACATAGCCCACTTTTGAAGTAGTAGAGATAGTCATTTATGATCTGGAACCACAGTTTAAACAGTATTGTTTAGAATAATATCTTTGTTCTCTCATAGATCTGAAAAAAGAGTGTTAAAATTGAATCTATAGTTAGGAATAGTCAAAATCAGGATGGAAAAGAATAAAAAAAATCCAAAGGAAATAACTTTTTTGTAAAAAAAGTGTTTTATTTGCAGGCATAATAAAAACTTAGCTCAAACATGTTTTTACAGACAGGATGCATAAGCAGGTGATAGAATAAAGATTGCTTGATGTGTAAGGACGAGGGAATAAGAGCCGAGAGTAGCATCACAGCAGAAATAATAAATACGACGAACTGGCAACAGATCTCAATCGATAATCGCATAGGTAAATAAAGGTAAAGGCGATTTTATTTGTGGAAGGTGGGACCACCGGGAACGTACGTGTTTCTATAAAAGAAGTGTTAGGGATAGTGAAAAAAAAAAAATGAAAAAAATGTTTTTGGTATGGTGGTGACGATAAACAAAAAAGAAAAAAATGGCGAGTCACGAGGGCAGGCAGGAAGAACGCAAGACGATTTGAAGTACCGAAGTGAAGTCCAGTAATACGAAAAGATGGCGCTGCCTTGGGTATAAATAAACATATGGGAAGAAAAAAAGTTTGTACTTATTAATACCAGCGGAAGTGCTATTCTTATGAGCCACGAATGTTATGAGTATATGATAAGTAAGGGCGTGGATTCGAAACTGTAACAGTAGACAGTTGCCCAGAAATATCGCAGCTTAGCCAATAGTGGTATAGTAGAAGCGAGTGAGGGGATGCACACCCTCTTTAAGATTGGTGAGTTTCGCGGGCACTTCGGTTTTGGTAATTATAGCTGATTTAAATTTTTACATAATTTTACACGTTGATTTTTAAAAACATTAGGTGATTGTATAGATGTAAAGAATATAAAACTGTATCTGAGCTTCTGTGAAAAAGACATCGCTTTTTAGAGGCAGACCCACAGTGTTTCCAATGAATGAACAAGATATAAAACAAATATCAGAAAAATTTCAGGATGTGAATTGTGATAAGATTGGTAGCTGTAAGACCATGCCCCAGGTTGTGCCTATGAAATATGATTGCCCCATTAGGTTTGAACCTTACTCTGTGCTGGGTCTGAAAAGGGAAATGTTCCATGACATTTTGGATAAATTACAAGCTGAGAAAATTATTCTTCCATCAAATTGTATGTATTCTAGTCCCTGCTTCATCGTAGATAAGAAAAACCAGCCTGGTAAATTCAGATTAGTGATTGACTATAAAAAGGCCGGAAAACACATGTTAGTATATCCATATCCGGTAAGCCAATTGGAAACTATCTTCCAACACCTAAGTCGCGAGAAATACTATATGATTGGATCTTAAATATGCATATGACCAATGCAGACTAGCCGAGAGAAGTAAAAACGTTTTGGCCTTTGTTACACTATGGGGGTTATTCGTATGTTATAAGATACATTTTGGTGCGTATTTCGGTGCGCAGACCTTGTGCAAAGCACTAGCTGCTGTCCTGGAACCTTTCCTGGGAAAATACATAATCAGTTATATGGATAATATTATTTTTAGCGATAAACTGGAAGTGCATATTTAATTTAAAAAAAATGACATCAAGTTCAAGTCGCCTGCATGAAATTGAGAGCACATTAGAACAGCTTAAAGCTGTAAAGGTCGAAGACTGCGATGAATCACCTGAAGCTTACAAGAACTAAGAATATGATGAAGAACTTGAAGCTCACAAGATCGAATACTGTGATAAAGTGTTGAGACCAAAATGATGGAAACGACTTATTAAACTAAATTATTCAGATTAGGCTTATGATGGTCAGTGGGGCGATTACAATTTTAACTTACTTTGAGGCTGGTATTAAAAAAGGAGACTTCATAGGATTTAAAAGTATTAGTAATGAAAATTTACATAAGATGGTAGCAGCCCAAGAGATTTATTACACCACATGGAAATATTCTAACATATTGGCAGATAGGTTAATACTTCCACTTGCTTCGCAAAAATGAAGAAAATTTATCCAATACCAAACAAATATGGTATATACTTCGTGAAATAAGAAATGCATGCTACATACAATAATAACTTGTTTTGTCTGCATGTGTATAAAAGTAAAAAAAGTTTTATTTTGGATAAAAAAAAGTTTGTTTTATTAAGTGTAATCTAATTTCTAGCTAGGGTTAGGTTCTCGTAGTACAACTTCTAGCTTAAAGATATAAAATTCGTACTAAATGACTAACAAAATGGAGAATCATAATAACGTATTTCCAGCAATTGTGACGGGTATGTACGTGCTACATTGTAATTAAAATCAAATGGAGCCAAATGTGGATGGAGGCATTGTAGCCGGCTTGAGCTGGATACTTTCGTTTCCTTTAGTATTTTAGCTAATGCATCCTAGAGATCGTATCCTACTGAGTTGAAAGTTTTATCCAAATGTGTGTCCGTTTCATTGAATGTTTGTTGTCAATTCTGTAGCCAGGGCTGAATATTTAATGGTTCAAAAACCCCTTGGTCTTGTAGAAAGCATAAAATACATATTTTAGGGATGTTTCGGCTCTACAGTAAGCTTTAAATTTGCTGAGTTGGTATTATTATACAAAGATTTTTTCTATGTGTTTGATGTACCTATCCTTGTAGCCTCGTGGTCTTGTAGCCTGGTAGTATTGTAGACTTGTAGCCGATTGGAACCTTGTAGCTTGGAGCTTTGTCGCCAAGAAGTCTTGTAGCCTTGTTCGGAATAAAAAATTAAACAATGTTCACAGAGAAAAAAGATGGGTGGATGAATGATTTAATCCAACTCTAAAGGAAGCCATGTGAAGGGAGTTCGTAGCAAAAGGGAGTAATAAGTGGATTTATATGTTACAGAAAACACAGAAAAATTGTCATGGTGCCTTTTAATGTAAAAGATAACTTACTCCTGGAAACTGTTTATTGCGATGCAAATAAACTAGACGTAATTAAACTTACAGCTAAAATTGAAGATTTTGTATGTTTTTTCTAAATTTTCTACAGAAATATTCCGTGTTGTTAAAATACGTAATTACCTTCCGAGATGTTACTACTTGGAAGATTTACGAGGTTCGGCGATACGTGGCGGATTCTATGAGGAAGAAATTCAGCCTACCAAGTACCCAAGCGATTATTAAGTAGAAAAATTGATAAAAAAGAAAGATGATCCCTTGTTTGTGAAGTGGCTAGGATTCAATAAATGTGAAAATCAGTTGGATAAAATCTACTGATGTCATATAAATTTTAATGTTTTGTAATGTTGTAAATTTTTATATTAATAAATGGAAATCTAAAATAAATAAAAATGTATTAATTAATGTACTGTTTGAAACTTTTCACTAGTTACCAGAGGCGGGGATGCTCATCGAAGGTGCTTGTAATGGTATTAGGAGGCTGGGGACATGTGGCGACAGGTCTAAATGACGAAGCTATTTGGAATGTGGATGGTTCAGTGTGAGGGGGGAGGGGATAGGTCTGCTGACGTCAAGAGTCGTGCGTCAGAGGTGCGTGCGCTTGGCATGCATGGACAGGACTGGAATAGAAAGGGTAGAGGGGTGGGGACAGTTGAACCATTGCACCCTTAGGATGTATCATTCGTAGTTATCAACAGAGCTAGTAAGATGTGTCTTGCCATCGATGAGAAGATTGTTGAGGAGGAGTTCTATGCGTGCTGTCAGGAGGCTAGCGGCCAGGAAGAAGCTCTTGCGATGGACGAAGACGAAGAGTCCAGGGAAGACATCGCAGATGTAGGCTACCTGTGAACACCTCCACCCTGACTGTGGAGGATATTGCTGCTGTAGGGGGGATATTAGGCACTTATTCCTCAACTATCGACTTTGGAGCTGTGTGATGCTTGTATAGTTGTGTGGACAGAGTAATTGATGGCTAGTATGGAAAGTACTGCGGAGCGGGGAGTTGTGAAGTGGGTCGATAACGCCCTCTGAATGGTATTGTGTTAACAGAGGGGAGAAGATGGTGTGAAGGAGTGTGGGTTTTTTAATTAAATAAAGTTAAATTTTTATTTTTTTATTTTTTATTTACTTTGACTTCTTGCCACGACTTAAAAAATATACTATTTTCATTTGATATGAAGTCCATCTCGTAGCAGCAGTAGGTAATGGCTGAGGTGAGTGTTGTAACTGCATCGTATACACTATAGCAATCAGCCATTAAGTTGAAACTTAAAATGTTATGTGTTGGATGTGGTCTCTCTCGTGAAGAGGGAGCACATCTAATACTGTACAAATGTGAATCGGCATTTTTGTTTCTAGCATAATGTTCTCGCGCACGATCAAGGCTGCATGTGTTTTTTTCTTTCATTAAAAATAAAAGGGGGGGGGGTGGATATTTACACAAACATTTAAAATATCTGCTTCCATACAACTCTTTAAACACGTGTACATAAACAGGTTCCTGCTTATAATAGAGAAATGTAAATATATACGGAAACATTAAAATGTCTGCTTCCATGCAGCTTTTAAATGCGGATACGCAAACATGTTCCTACTTAGAAGAGATACTTATCTACTTGTGGGTTAGGACTCTGAAAAATTTCTGGTTCCTGTGACGACTATGAAGTAGTAAGTAATTTAATTTGATGGAAGAAAAAATAATTAAGTATTATTCCTATTACCATCGCTTCCGCAACGCTGAGACTGTGTTGTATATAGTTTCCGTTTTTTCGTGTATAGTTTTTGTTTGATTGTATAGTTTTTTTTATTGAAGTTTTTAATGTTTTGAAAAGCCTGGCTTTATTTCAATAAATATGATCTTACCTACAATTGTTTATTATTTTAACATAACACCTACATTCCGTAGGTAAGGTAATCTTATTTAAACTTGTCTCTGAGAAAAGAAAATATATACTTACGAAAACATTAAAATATCTGCTTCCGTGTAGCTTTTTAAACACGAGTACGCAAACATGTTACTGCTTAGAAGATACGTCAATAAAAATATTGTTTGTGAGTGAGGACTCTGAAAAATTCCTGATTCTGAACTTTGTATGATGGAGTAAATAAATTAAATTAACTATTTTTTTTAAATTATCATTACTATAACTATCGCATCCGCAACGATGAGACGATTCTTTTGATAAATGAAAATATATATCAGACTATAAAATTAAGCATCATGAATGACTATGTCTTTAACAAAAATGGCGGTCTTAAACAAAATGACTGTGGATTTTGAGGATATTTTAGTCTATAATGCTCATAGAATAAATGGTGGGAAATATAAACACACTCCTACATACATTGTATGTCTTTAAGAATAAATGGTGGCCATAACAACAAATGACTGTGGATTTTGTGATTTATTTTAACAAAATTTGTGAATTTTTTGGTCTATTAGGGTCATACTTTAGAAACCTAAACCCTATGACGACATCCATCAGATGAAATCAAGATGGCGGTCTCCACTAAACCAGATGGCTGCCTCCAGCAGACTAATATGCATAGGTAGGAGTGAGAAGCTCGATGAAGATGGCACCGTAACGAAAAGTGCAACGCACAGGAGTGAGGAGCTCGATGACTAAGTCATCAAGTTTTTAAATTAAAGTTGAATTAATATTTGTTTATAAATTTTTAAAATTTTTTTCCTTATTTTCTAGTTTATATTTGAGGATTTTCAAGATGGTGGACGTGACATCATAATTCGGTGGAATGTTCTAGAAAACAAATGGCGGAATCCAAGATGGCCGCCGTAAGTGACGTGTTCCAAGATGGCCACCGGAACCGACTTAATCCAAGATGGCTGCCTCGAAACCCCTGAATCCCTAGCCCCCAGCCCCTGCCCCCATACATAGTAAATACACCTACTTTAAATGATGACTAACTAAAGCACAGAATATCATTTATTTTTATGACGATAATCACAATCAACTATTTTTATAACACTCTTGGAAGTATATAGTTGAAAAAAAGGATTCCTTAATTACACTAGTTTAGTAAATAACATTACACCATGACAGTTGTTCCAGAGACAGTGGTATAAAAACATTCATACGACGAGTAGGCGCAATTAAAATATTTTCAGTTAACAGTGGCGAAATATGCAAATTCTAATTTTCTACGATAAATTAAACAGCATTTTAACAATCAATTGTATCAATAATGAAATTTTGTTTTACCCACCATCATTCAACAAACAGCAAACATGTGTAAATGTTTATTTTTTAAATCAGATAAACATTGAAATGACCTTCCCGCAGGTGAAATGAAGCACCTGTCCTGTATAAACATACTCTCTAAGGTGAGTCACTAAGCATTAAGTTTTAATTTTTCACATATAACTGCGCATGATTTAGATATCATTTTTAACAAAACAGGGAAGAAAAAAGAGTGAAATTAATGAAGGAATTTTTTTTTTTCCTTGCAGCTGTTCTGGGTGCAGCTCCTGATGAATTCCGACAAGTGGCAAACCTCTCAGAGAAATGTTATCAATGCTTGGTACAGATATATTACTTGTTCTGAAGTGTGCTAAAAAGTCCCACGCAGTGAATAGTAGTTATAATATGCTGCTGTGCTCACCAGTTTCTTGACGGAGTCACCATTACTGAAATGATGCCCTCCTACAAGATAAGATGAAAGAGTACCAAGCTTGAATTCAGACAATTGAATGAATCATTAGAAACAAAATAGAGTTACTTGATATTTATAATCATCATGTGATTGTGCAAATTATCAAACCTTTTTTCAGAGTGAATAAGTTGGGTCTTAACGAAAAAACATTTTTTTATTTACATGAAGAAATTTTGTACGGTATAATGGACATTATGGTAGAATAATATGCTAATATGAATAAAAATTGTATAAAAAATATGTTACACATTAATGAGGTAAACAACGTATGTATGCATTTTGTAACTTAAGTATTTATTTTCTGAAAATATTTAAGACCACGCATACATGTTGTATTTTACCACTGACGAGAATGTAAGTTTACACCTGTCAAATTAATAATGTTTTAAACAAAATCATTGCAAATTGTAATCATTATTTTGACGTCACGAGCAGGCAGCTCTACGATTACTTAAATATTGGCGGGCCCATAGCATATAGCATAGCATATTATTGTTCATGCGAGTTGGGGTTATACTTTTACGCTTATTTTTAGTGTCTTTAATGTTTTCATAATAAAGTAGCATTTTCTATAAATAAACTTCATAAATCTGTAGTCATTTTATGTTTCAATCGCCCCTATGTTAATCATTTTTGGTATTGTTTTATTATTTTGAAGAAATTATTTGCACCGTTACATCATATTCGCTGTGAGCTGTATGAATTGAGAATTTACAGTTATCAATAGGAAAATGATTTTTGTGTTTCGACATTTTGTACCAGCCTTTTTACATGCTGTATATATAATGTAATAAATAACTGAAAGTTGTGTGACATAGTTATTATTAGATCACATGTCTTATTTCACGCTTGTTTCACGAGACAACTTAAATTCAAATGTTTATTGTTTTAGACAGGTGGTGCCATATCACATTGGATTATCCTGAATTCCACATAAAAACTCAGTGAGGTGATTAGATTCAAATGAGGAAGAGACGTTCATTTCAAAGTTTGATATTACTTTTAAAGATGGCAAAAGCAAGTTTATGAAGCTATTTCTTATATTGAAACCTACAGTCTGAGAAATTTTGAAACATAGTGTTGTTCCGCAATAATAATGTAATTGGCTATAAGACGGTTTTAGATTATTGAAATGGAGTATATATTATAACGTTTATACAGCTCTCTCAAATAATGAACAGTTCTGGGGAAAATTATAAATGACAACTCGTATAGTTTACTTTATTTAACTACTGAATATTTCGACCACCATCTTTCATTTTCAAATATCCCCAAACTAACGTTAGTTCTTATTTTACTGTAAAAGATGTGTCGGTAATCAATTCTCTCAGTTCCATTGTTGTTTGCGTGGTGCCTCTTTAACCAATGTCTTGAGACAAATCCAAATAACATAATCAATTGACGTACCAACTGTGAAATGTAGTGATCACATTAGTTGTCTATATCAGCCCAGCTATCAGTCACTAAGAGCAGAAACAATGACGCGTCTGTAAACAGAAAAAATTCACGGACCCTTCACCACACGTGCCGTTGTTGATTAAAACCAAAATCTTTCATTATAATGGTAATGGTGTGATCCAAATCCTGTCAAATGAACTTGATGATTCAGGCGATCCAGCCCAATGTTCGTTCCAATGTAATCCCCCCCCCCCAAAAAAAAAACCGATGTAGACAGGAGGACCGTTTAGCCAGTGAGTGTTTTTGTTTGGAGATATTTCCACCAGCAGGAGGGTCAGGAGTGTCATTAAAGCGAAGCCGAACAACAATGCCAGCTCTTGCCTGTAAGTAAACTGGCTGAATGGTGGGCAGATATAGGCTACAGTTGTAATAGTTGCTCAAGAAAGCCTCCCAAACACTCGGTCGACTGCCGAGTTCTGAGTGGACGATCTCGCCTATAACATCGTATGCAACCTGGGTGATTAGTTACAATTCTGTCTTCTTAAATATAGGTGTCTTGACGTCGTGCCTCATGCATGGGTCATGCATTCATGGCGCATTTGGCTGGCTTTTCTCGCGAAAATATCTTTGCCGAGCAGAAAACATTGGAAGATGTAGTGTGATGTCTGGATGTATGTTCGTTCAGAAATATTGCGCCGAACGTGCATTACTGCCAGATGCACTATAAAACAAATTGCAAATCAGCCATTTCGGGGAACGCATATTGTTCCACCGCGTTGAATGCCAAAATGTTGTATTGTTGAATTGCTATACGGATACGTATAATAGTACTTACCTCACAAGTACTCACACGTAGGCTACAGTCTGACTGCCAGACCTGCCCACCGGTACGCAATCAGGTTGCATGACTGGCAGGTAAATAAACGCAAACTTTTAATTTGTTCCAGCTTCCCTCGGCATTAGTTTAACTGACGATGTTACACCAGCTAGTTATATAATGTAGCACAAGAATAGCCATTTTTTCTTCCTGGAAGGAATTTCATTACACTCGAAAATGTTATAGATTCCAGATATAATTTCAAACTAAAGCAATTAAAATAATATAGATTTATTTTCAACGTTTGGGATTTTTTTTAAATAGAGAACCTTCCTTAGTAATTAAAGGTCCAATTATATTTTTCTACCATATATCGCTCAAGGAATCACCTCAGGCAGATTTTTCTTTGGAATTCAGAAAAATCCTGACGAATATTCTCAATTTAAGTTTGAGCACATTACGAAAATTTTTAACAAATTTATATTTCTTTAATAAATGTGCAACAAACATGGATTTTAACAACCTAAACCAGAATTAATAAAACAATCTGTTTAAATTAAATTTGAACGTTAAAGTAATATATGGAGTAAAAATATCCCACTGAAAATGTTTCTTTTGTGTTATTTCAATTTATTCAAGTAGTGTTTTTAATAAATCAAACCTGTTTATTTGAGTAATCTTATGGCAAAAAATGAAAACCAATGTAAAGAAATACTTGATAAAGTCATTCTAAGCCTAAAATTTTAAATAATGGTTTTTCGATATAATGCAGCTAAAGATAAGTAATTTATTCAACTGCAAAGCATTACATTTAACATTCTATTTTTTATTTGTGTTAGTCCTTAATTGTAAATAAAATTTAAGTAAATTATGCATAACTCTAACATTATTGCCCGAGACCTACAGGGAGTAAACTAAGCCACTGTGTAGAATAACAATGAATAGCAATTCGATGCATATTTTTACAATTTAATTTTGTTGATGCATGAATTATGCACATGTATTAAACATAACTCTGCACATTTTGAAAGCTTTTTTGCATGCAGATATAGCTCTAATGATAATTTATAGACAATGCTTACAACCGCTACATAATAGCGGTAGATTAATTTATACATGGAGCTAGAAAGTTTTTAATTTAATAAGTTTCAGTAGATTATTATGTAAATTATATGTAGAGTATGTATTTTATAGCTGTTTTAATAGCAAACATTATTTTAATATATTTTGAGTAAGATATTTTTATTAATTAACATCAATGAACCAGACCCAATTGCAAACACTAAGCAAGTAATCGTTATTTAATATACGTGAACATTAGTTAATAGGGTTCCACGACATTTTTTTCCCCACGATTCATCGACTGCCTCATTCCAATTTCTCTTAATGAAACATAGTAGGTGTGCCATAATTGAGCGGGAAGATCAAACTTGGTGTGCGCAAAAGCAACCCGGAAAATCTCTCTGCACAGCAGACATCGAAAACAGTCACATTTCCAAATTAAGTTTTGCGGTTTCAGCCACTCATGTCAGTCGAACATGTTATGCGCCGACCAGAGCTCTGTTTTCTGCGATGGGGTTTGGTTCACATTGCAGCAAAAGTATTTGCATATTTTGAACAACTTAATTGAAAAATAGTTGCCAAAATGTATTCTGTACCACGATACACTGCACCGGAAAATAATTTGTTATGTCAATACAGGCCTTAAAAAATTATCATATTTTCAGTATAGCATGTATTGGAGTTAAATGCGTTTCTATTTAAAGCCCAATTTATTTCACCGGTACCCATTAAATAACATAATTTTGTATTATTTTCATTTTTATACTACTGCTAATACACAAAAAAAACTTTAAAGAAACAAATTATTTAGTACTTATTGTAAAAAATATTTTTGTTGTGTCGAAAATTCCAAGTTAATAATTTTTATCTATAGTATCTTAAGTATGTGACATAGAAAGAAACTGATGAGAACAGATTAAGAATTATCTGTAGCCGTATCTTGGTAGTTGCTCTATCCAACGTCAAAGTAACTTTCAATGAGCATACTCAGAGTGTGTTGCTCTGAACCCGTAACCAGGGGCCAAGCTTCTATTCGGTTTTCCAGGTGACCAATCACCGCACACTTAAAGTACTGCAAAAAGAAAACATTTTGGCAGCAAGTTCCCAAAGAAATAACTTTAAAATGGAAATTTGTTCTGAATAATCTGTACATGGCCAGGGGCGTAGCCAAGAGGGAGGCTATCGTGTCACTTATCAGCATCCCTTTAATTCCGTGTAAAAGTTATAATTTTTTTATTTATAATATAATTTTCTTAAATTTATGAAGTTTATTTAATTTATAGTTAAAATAACAATTTTATGATATCGAAAAACAATTGGTCTGATAAAACAATAAATTGCTTATACATATATTTTATCACCCAAACTCCTTGCGGAATGAAATCCCTGCTACGACCCTGTACATGCCTCCATAAAATGGAAACTGACTGCTTCCCTGCCATAGACTAAGTATGGATGTAGACCGCATGCGCAAACAGCATCGTAGAAAAATATTCAGTTTATCATTGGACGGCTTAAATTGCCAAACCGTGTCAGAAACTGTGTCATGGTGGACGACAATTGGTTCGTTGTCGAGGTTATCAAATTTCGTGTCACTTCATATCACAAAGTTTCAATTGCGTAAATGTTTACTAATTCATTACAAAACCATAACATAATTTTAGCATAAAGTGATTACTTAAAATTCAATAATTTTATATTAAAGTACATTTACATGATGATTTAACGTTAACGTTTAAGTCAGCTGATTTCGGCACTTCTGTTGGAAAATCGTAAGCCATTGATGGCCTAGTGCGCAGAAGATAAGCAGCAGTCTATGTCGTATCTTTAGTCTATGCAGCGGAGGATGCTCGTGGCGACTCGCCGGGTTGTGGCGGTGTGTCCAGAAGCAGCAGAGGGGCGCCACGCCCGAGAGTCCACCCCATGAGGAGGAGATGAACGACATCCAGACGCGCGTGGCGCCAACCAGTCGGTCGCCCGCCGGTAGCGAGCACACCGTGGACCGCCTGTCGCGCGCCAGCCTCAACCAGACCAACTCGGCGGTGGGCGACCAGCTCAGCAAGCCCGACTCCACCACATCGTCCACCATGACTGCGAGCGTGTTCGTGAACCTGCCCGCATCCTACCCTGGCTCCGAGGTGGGGCCGGCTTCCACCATCGCATCGCCGGCCACACCGCCCGACGCGCACTCTGCAGTGCGCATTTCCACGCTGTGAGCGCGCGTGCACATGTATGCCCAGGCTCGCCCGCGCCGAACAGACTGAAAGACTCCCAGGCTAGCTAGTCATTTGGCCGCGTCGAGTAGGCTAAGAGGATTACATCATGCGCATGCCCAGGCTAGCCAGTCGCCACAGATGAACATGCTGAGTAAGCTGCGAGAATCCCCTGTGATGTGCAATCCCAGGCTTGTTAGTCTTCACAAATGGCCACGTCAAGAAAGCTTTGAGACTCCCCTGACCTGCATGCCCTCGCTCACCAGTCGACAAAAATGGCCGCGTCTCTCAGGCTGCAAGACTCCACAAATATGCATGCTCCCGCTCGCCAGTCGTCCCAGATGGCTGTGCAAACAGACTGCAACACTGTCCCGACATGCATGTTCCCGTTCGCTGGTCGTCACAAATGACAGTGCCATGTAGACTGCAATACTCCCCCAACATGCATGCATAGACCCGCTAGTCATAAAATATGGCTGCGCTGAACAAGTTACATCAATCTCCCGACGTGCATGCCCCCACTCACCCTATGTCACACATGGCCACGCCGAATAGGCTTCAAGACTTACCCAACATGCATGCCTCCGCTCACCTGATGACATAAATGTCTGCACTGAACAAGCTGCAAGATTCCCCCGACATGCATGTACCCACTTGCCAGTCACCACAGATGGCCATACCAGCAGGCTGCAATACTCACCCGATATGTATGACCAGACTCTCTAGTCATCACAGATGGCTGCACCGAGCAGACTGCAACGCTTCCCCGATGTGCAAGCCCCCACTCGCCTAATGTCGCACATGGTCATGCTGACTCCCCCGACATGCATGTTCTCACTTGCCAGTCGTCGCAGATGGCCGTGCCAGCCTGCTGCAATACTGCTCCGATGTGCATGACCAGACTCTCTAGTCATCACAGATGGCTGCACCGAGCAGACAGCAACACTTCCCCGATGTGCATGCCCCACTCGCCTAATGTCGCACATGTGCATGCCCAGTAGGCTGCAAACTTCCGTGACATGCATGATCTCACTCACCACTCCTCAAAGATGGCCGTGCCAGCAGGCTACAATACTCTCCCGACATGCATGCGCAGGATCGCCTGTCAACACAGATGGCCGTGCTAAACAGGCTGCAAGACTACCCCAACATGCATGTTCCCACTTGCCAGTCGTCGCAGGTGGCCGTGCATGCCTGCTGCAATATTCCCCCGATGTGCATGAGCAGACTCGATAGTCACCACTAATGGCTGCACCAGCAAGCTGCAAGTCTCTACAAAATTCATGCTCCTGGTCGCCAGTCGTCATAGATGGACATGCCAGCATGCTGCAATACTCCCCCGATGTGCATGTCTAGGCTCGCTAGTCATCACAGGTGGCTGCACTGAGAAGGCTGCAACAATCCACCGATGAGCATGCCCCCGTTTGCCTGATGTCTAAAATGGACATGCCAAGCACACTGCAACACTACTCCAACATGGATGTTCCTGCTTGCCAATCGTCACAAATGGCCGCGCCAGCAGACTTCATGACTTCCTTGACGTGCATGCTCAGGATCGCCTGTCAACACAGATGGCCGTGCCAAGCAAGCTGCAAAACTCCCCAGACATGCATGCTCAACCTTGGCAGTTGTTAGAGTGTGCTGCCTTGAGCAGGTTGCTAGACTTCCTTGACGCGTAATCCTAGCCTCACATGTGATCACAGATGTCACAGATGGCTGTGCCGAGCAATCTGCGAGACTTCCTCGACGCATACTCCTAGACTGGCCAGTCGTCACAGATGGCCGCGTCGGGCCGGCTCCGAGTAATTACTCTGTCGCGTGTGGAATAGGTTCTTGTTGTGAGACACCACGGTAAAGCAGTTAATTGTTCCGGGACTTATTTTAAAAATTTGCTGTAAAAAAAACAGTCGATTTTATAGCAGTTTTTATCCCTTATTTAAAGCAAATGTAACCATGCATGCACAAACCATAATCACACTAAGTCATGTCCATACAAGATGAACAACAAATTCCATAAAATGGTATTACAAGAACGTAAATGTATTTCTTTTTGTGGTAGCAGAGCACTCGATGACGTTTATGTTGACTCAGAGATAATTAAGATATTTTTTTTAGACATTTCAGTAATGAATTCTTGTAGCATGATAAAAATAATGGTTTCTTGTTACACAATACTTGATGAATCTAGTTTTAAAAATCTAAAAATGAATAGCATCTTATAATAGAGAGTTCGAAGAACATTGTTATGTAGTATAAAGGACACAACAGTTTACTCTTACAATTTCTTCTTGAGAAATAAGATTTTAGATTAATGCAAAAGGTTTATCAATTCAGATAAAATACAATTTTACGACAGGTATTGGTGTTTTTATGAGAAAATCATAACTTATTTTAAAAGTAGTATCAGTCTATTGATATTTTGATTATACAGTTTTTAGACCAGAATATATTTATTTATTAAATCTTATTTGATAGTCCGGAAATTTAAACTTCCTTAGTTAATAACTTATATAAGTGTTCTGTTGTAAATAAAGCGAACGTTCAAATTAAACTAAGTATCAAAGTAGTTACATTTACATCGTTTATGAAAATATTAATTTTTTTTTCAATCCTCGTTCATTCATTTAATTATAATGTTCTTTATCTATCCTAACAAATATTGTGATGAATAATGTATTTTGTAGATTGTGCAAATTGTATTTTTAATTTTATTATCTGTGGCTAATAAGTGTTACATATTTTGTTGTTTACCTACAAACAGTCATACATAAATATATACGGCAAGAATCCTAAGGCAATATGTTTATTATTCTTGTGAAAAACAACTTTTAAATAAATATAATTGCATCTTAAATTTTTATCTGAGTGAACGAGCTGTATTTTTGTCAGTTTCGTTATTTAGAGCTAAAATCATTAATAATTTAAGATTTATAAAAGTAAGCACTCTTGTGGAGAACGTTTTAAATAATTGTTACATCAGCCATATTTCAATCATAAATTAATTTTATCATGTGAAAGTAGTCATCAGTAAATCTTTGATTTACTTACACTGTCAAAAATATCCTTTTATCTTACCAGATGTTTTATGTATCTAATTATTTTCGTTATTTAAAATTCTCATCTGCCATGTTTATAATCAAATCTGCTGTATAAACTTTGTACGTGTTTACTGTATCTAAAGAAAAAGTACCTTGTTGGATCACTTAAAAATCGATCTAAGTTCACATACAAAAGAAAATTCCAATTTTGGCCGTAGTAATATATATATATATATTTTACTGGTAAATTGTGTGTTTCATTACGAATATTGTTACCATAGAGGCAAGCTGTAAATTAATATTCATGTGAAGTTATGTTTGGAAAATCTTTCATAAGTGCTTATTTCATTTCTGATTTATGTGCCATGAAAAGTTTATTTTAATCAATAATTAAAATAACTTAGGTCTTTCTGGAATATTTACATTAGCTTCATGGATTACAATGTAGATGCACGTAAAAAGAATAAGCACCAAACTAATAGCTTTCAGAAAATTTATGTAAAGACTTTCGTAAGTGTACGGAAAAATCGTCTTAAGGATTACATTTGATGTGATATTAAGATACTGTTATCAATAAAATATTAATAGAACTGTATTTAAGTTAATTAATGCACTTTCACGTGCTGCAATCCCTTCAGTTTAAATTCCATTAAATGCACAATAAAAAAGCATTCGTTTAAAAATTGGGTGCGAAGGTTTCTCACACAGAAAATGACAACAAAAGGGAGTGAAATGTTTGTGAGGTTGGCACGAAGTACTTTATGGAAGCAACATTTTAAGAAGTAAAATTTTTTATTTAATAAAATTTTAAATACACCAAAAAGCAAAATATACAGTTGTATTTGAACAAAACAACTTGTTCATAGAGTTCTTCTTTACAATGTTTTGAAATAATTCTAAATTTATTTTTAGTCACTCAGTTTGTTTTTAGCCTAGTGTAGTGACACAACTCTATATGCCTACACGTTGTTTGAATAATCTATTGTAATTAATTATAATGTTTGATAAGTGTATTTAAAACATAATAATGTACCAAACTAAAGTGTGTACATAAGAAAATGATAAAATTTATTTCCACAATTAGCTCTGAGGTCTATCACACTAAGTTTCACTCGGAATGGACGCCTTTTATTGACGAAACATGAAAAATTATCTCAAATAATTCAGATACGAAATTACTAATAACGTATTTTAATGTTATTTTGTGAACAACGTATTTTTCATTCAATGATTCACAAAGGGATTTACAACAGAAAATACAACGTATTAAATTGTAATTAGATGCAGCTTATGTCAAAAATACAAATGATCCCAAGCGTTGCACGATTTTGTTAGATAGATAATTCTTTAATTTTAATCTCAAAATATTTTTAATTATTCCGAAACTGTATTCTAAAGTAAATATAATTGAATGCACTGGCTTAGCTAAATGATTGAAGAGCAGGATTCTGAGCATAAATTACTCAAATTTATTTGAACAAGTTAATTAAACAGTGTGTTATTCAAGCAAGATATGCTAATCTCGTTATGTTAAATATTTATTTGAATTTGTCGGCAACGATTAATATCAAAAATATTTGATTCAAAGAAAAAGTTAACAAATTAAAAATTCATTATAATTAAAAGACATGAATTTAATTTAGCTTAGACATAAGGACAGTGGTGTAATATTACCTTTAAGAAACGGACCGTACCTTAAGCGTTGTGATATCGAACAACACTCCTAAAGCATAGTCGATGTATCGTCCAGCTTCCAGCGGCAGTTAACCCTTTTACGAACCACGATACTATTCTTCATCCTAGGGCTCGGCTGTAGATGTATATATAGAGGTCACATGAAGTCGGTTCCTTCTTTCCTTTAGTCGACTTAATGGACTTGTTCTTAACTAATTTGAAGTTGTAGTTATTCTTCTAAACCCACTACTAATCTTAAGGTTTTAGTGTATTTCATTAAGTTCACTTGTAGGATATTAGTTTATATCGTATATTGTCGTTAACTATAATATCATACAAATTCATGTGATGATCCAATTGTTCTTTTATCTCATTACAATCCATGAAATATAATAATAAAATGTTTCACTAATTATCATGGGATTCTTTATTAGTCTTGTTGAACATGTTTTGAATAGTTCACTCATCTTTCAATAACGTTTATCACAATTTCTTACAATCGTCAAAATTTACTTCTGAACTACAGGATGGTTTCTTATAGACTTATTTTGTTCTGGAACATTCCTTGTTGATTTTACATCAAAAATAAGCTCTCATAAAAGTAGTTCCTTGAAAAAACTGTTTTCTATACAATAAAACATAAATATATATAATTTTTGCATAGATTTAGAAAATATTGTATTTAACTATCCAAAAATCAAACTAAACACTTGTTATGTAATGTTGTTTTATTGACTTACTCCATTGCAGTTTTGCACCATTTATAATGGAAAAATTCCGAAAATCAAAAAAATAACTAAAAATACAAACATAAAAAAACAGAAAACAAGACTGGATCGGTTGATGTCAGACAAACGGAACCAACGATTAATCTATACAAGTATTATGGGCAACACAACGACAACAGTACAGACAAAAAAGTGCAACATAAATATCATAATAACACAAGAATTCCATTGAAGGAATATAGTCTTGGAAAAAATAATACAACAACACAGACGAACACAATGAGCTTACAACGAGGAGACAGGTTAAATGCAGGCAGACAACAAATCTGAACAACGCAGCAAACATATAAACACAGCGATGAAGATAAACAAGTACTGAGGACAACACAACGATAATAGCACTGACGAACACAGAAGTTGCGACATTTCGGGAACTGACATCTGTTCCCGTCATCAGGCACAAACACACTGATGATGGCGTATGTCCAAAAAACTACATTAAATAAAAAATCCCCATTGCACGAATCATTTAAAGAACTTACACACTTGTAAGTTAACAAACATTTGATACCATATTTCATGTATCACGGAGAACATATGAATAGATATTAATTATTACAAGTAGAATTGTTTTAGAAATTCATTTGTTAAAATATGTAGGTAACACTGGCTTAAATTCTTTGTTGCAATTGCGGTTGGCAGGTGTATTTTTTTTGTATCGGTATTGTTAGTAAATGTGGGTATGAAATTTTTAATGAGCTGTTCTGGCGTTCAGAGAGGTTATTTAGAGACGGAAATTTGTAACATAAATTTCAAATATAATTTAAAATAAATCAGAATCTCTAGTAAGAAACCACCCCAGTCATTGCCTGGAATGACTTCGGGAAACGCAATGTGACACCTTGGGCTTTCAAAATATACGCCGTAGCTGTTAATGCTATAGTCAAAATGAATTTGGCAATTTCCTGATAATTACATATTCCCTCGTAACTGGATAAATAAACTTCTCTAATTAAGGTCTTCATTTCAAACTCTATTTAGATGATTAAGTGTAAGCCCAACTCAATTCTGAACGTTTTAACAAAAAAATTGAAAAGCAAATTAATGGCATAAATGGGAAATTTAAGGGTGACCACAAATTTTTATTCCAAAATAAAGAGGCACGTAAATAAACCATGAGATGACAAAATACATTGGATAAAAATATTACTTTAAAACTCTTTGAAGAATGTAAAGAGGATTACAAGCCTTAAGCACATGTCCCTCTCTATGGTTAATTTTCATGCAAAAATGTTCAAGAGCAAAATAGTGTTTACAATCAATGCTAAACGGACGTTATTGACACAATGCGTTTTAAAATGCAAGATAATATTCCTTTGAGATTACAAGACCATGCCCTTGTAAATGCAAGTCCAGGTTATTATAAATGCAAATATATGCCCTCATGAATACCAGTAAATACCCTTGAAAATACTGGTTCATTCCTTTGTAAATTATAGTGAACACCCTTGTTATTTCAAGTTCTCGCTCTGTAAATTCAAGTCTATGCCTTTGGGAATGCGAGTTCATGCCTTCTAAAAGTAAATCCATGTAGTATAAAACAAGTTAATGCTTACGAAAATGCAAGTCTATGACCTTGAAAATTTATTTTCATGCCCTTGTAATTGCAAACTTAAAACTTTTTAAATGCAAATATACATCTTTATAAATGAAAGTAAATGCCCTTGCGAATGCAATTCATGCACTTATAAATGAGAGTCAATTCTCTTATAAATGCAAGTACACACCATTGTTAATGCAATTACGTGCAAGTGAGAATGCGAGTATATGCACTTGTAAATGTAAGTCTAACGCCAATGCAAATGGCAGTACATGCCTTTGTGAATGTGATTAATGCCCTTGTGAATGCGAGACCCGTGGTTGTAAAATGCAAGTCAGTTCTCTTGTAAATTATAGCCTACTCTCATGTAAATGTAAGAGTAAGCCAATGTTAATTCATGTCCATGCCCATGTGAATTTTAACATGCACTTGTAAATGCGAGACCACGGGCTTGTGAATGAAAGTCCATACCCTTGTTAATTGTAGTACACGCCCTTGTGAATGGTCTTTGAGAATGCAGTATATGCTGTTCTAAATGTAACTCCAAGAACATGTGATTGCGAGTCCATGCCGATGTAAATGCAAGACCATGTTTTTGAGAGTGTATGTCTTAGTTAATGCAAGTCTAAGCCCAAGTCAAAGCAATTCCATGACTTGTGAATGTATATTCTCTTGTGAACGTAAGACCAAAAGCTTGTGATTGTGAGACCAAGACCTTGTAATTGCAAGTTCAGGTCCTTGTGAGTACGAGACTTTCCATGCCCTTTTGAAGGGACATCATGGTCCATGTAAATGCGAGTACATGTCCTTGAAAATGCGATTTTTTTCCAATATAACTTCAAATATAAACTCTTGTTAATTTAGGTCCACGCATTTTTCGAAGCATATCTAAACTATTGATAATATGATTATAAACCAATCCTAAAGCAAGACCCAGCCTTTGCACATACAATCAATACACAATGTAGATGAGATTAAAATCCTTTGATATTACTAGTCCATGCCCATGCAAATTCAAGTCCAGGCCCTTGTGAACGCGAGTACCTACCCTTGTGAATGTTTGTACATGCTCTTGAATAAGTGGGTTAATGTTAATGTAAATTCCTGTCAATACCTATATTAATTAAAATTCACACCCTTCTCATTGCTAGTCTACGCCTTTGATAATGCCAATATATGCCCATGTAAATGCAAGTCCAAACCCTTGTAAACTGAACTTCATACTCTTGTCAATAAGAGTACACTTGAGTCCATGCCCTTCTAAATGCCAGTTTTTGTCCTTGTAAATGCCAGTTAACCCTTGAAAATGCAATTCCCAACCTTTGTAAATAAAATAACAACTTGTGAATGCAGTTCAATGCCTGCCAGAATGCATTTATAAGTCCTTGTAAATGCAAGTCCGGGCCAGTGTGAACGCTAGACCATCCTCTTGAGATTAAGAATACATAACCTTGTGAATTTGAGGCCAGATACTTTTGATTGCGAGTCCCGCCCTTGTAATTGCATGTCCATATCTTTCTGAGTGCGAGTTCATGCCTTTGTAAATGCGTTTTCACACAATTGCGAATGCGAGTCCGCCCATTGTGAATGCAAGTCCAAGTAATTGTGAATGCTATTTCATGTCCTTGTTAGTGAATGTCTAAGCCATTGTAAATGCGATTCCTCGCCCCTGTGAATGCAAGTGCAGGCCTTTGTGATTCAAGTCCAAACACTCGTGAATGTGAGGCCATACCTTTGTAAATGTTACTACACGATCTTGTGAAAACGTAGCCATACACTTATAAATTCAAATCTTGCCTTTGTTAATACTTGGAACGCATTTGTGTATGCAAATACATGTCCTTCGGGAAGCCATTCTATAGCATCGTGAATCCAAGTCCATGCTCTTGTGAATGGGAGTTCAAGGACTTGTAAATGCTAGTACATGCCCTTGAAAATATGAGTTAAGCACTTGTGAATATAAGTTACACGCCCTAGTCAATGGAAGTTCACGCTCTTACTTTTACAATTATACATCTTTTTAAATTAAAATCCATCTCTTGTTGATGGAAATACTTGCCCTAGTAAATGCGAGTCAATGTCACTGTAAAAAAAATAGGGGGTTGTCTGTAAAGTCGGTTTACGGACGATAATTTTACGTGATAACGTCAGAAGAAAACATTGATGAAAAAGTACTTATTAATACATTGTTAATTAAAATTTGATAACTTGTGATTTTTTAAATCGTTGTTTAGCTAGATGAAAATACGTGTCATTAAATATGAATCAGTACACTTAATTAAATTCATTCATGATTAGATTTTTTCAATTTTTGCAAGTTTAATGTGAATTATTTGTTTGAAAATAGCTATGAGCGATTTTTTTAAATAAACTTAAATCAAATTAATGTTAATGAAGTGTTAATTTAAAATGGTGAAATTGTAATCAAAAATCAAATTCATGAAACTGATGCTTTTGAAAAGCCCGCCAAAACCTGCTTGATACAATAATATATTCCCTTGCACTGCATTGAATTGTCATTAAAACATAAATATTTTTAAAACTCTGGTTAAAAACATTAATTTTTAATTTTCAAGTATTATGTACAGTTATTACAAATTTAATTTAAATAATTTGTTTAAATATAACCACGAACAATTAGTTATAGAAATAAACTGAAATCAAATAAATGTCAATAAATTGTTAATTTTAAATGACGAAATTGGACAAATAAATCAAAATTTTTAAATTGCTGCCTTTAAAAAGCCCGCCTTAACCTGTTTTATATTATAGAAGATTTTCTCGCACGGTGGTTGGCCGGTTCAACTTGTCATTTTAGACACACTGTTATGACATGTGTGAGGTTAAACAATAATTTTTAATCTTACATTAATAGCTACGCATGATCATTTTTTCATTGAATACTAAATAAAAGCAGTTGACTTTTTATAGGATCGTTTATATGAGATAATAAATTTTTAGTCAAAATTGTGGCATAACTCATTATTACTGCACTCGCCGACCGATGTTACTTTTTTTTAAATATTCAAAGAACATATATATGAGATTATATCGCTAATCAAATTCTTAAAATCAAGAATTAATTACCTTTTTTGTAGCAATTGTTGTTGTAATAAACAATGTAAACCACATTAACTTTTCACTTCACTTTACAAACAGTTGACAAAACATTTCACGTGTTGGTTGTGTGCTGCCACTGTCTCTCTTCTACTCGGACGCATTGGCCGAAGGAGTGGAAGATAGATAGATGCGTCACAAGCCGAACGCCGAACGCCGATCGTGCCTCTCTATCGCTTGTTCCGCGCTCTCGCTTGCACGCTCGGCTCAGGCGGAACGTAACAATGAGTCATGCTTTTTCGTGCGTGCAGCCGGCGTTCATCGATTTATAAGACGTTATCACGTCAAAAAGTCCCTGCTTTGTATTTGTAAGTCAATGATTTTTGTGAATGCAACTCAATAAATTATTTAATGCAAGACTATATCACTCTGAATGCTAGTTTTTGCCCTTGTGAATGCAAGATTATGCCTTTATGAATATGACTCGAGGCCTTTGTGAAAGCGATGACATGCTCTTGTTAATTAGAGTATATTCCCTTAAAAAAGCAAGATCACGCCCTTGTTTATATTTTTCCACCCACTTGTAAATGCGCATCCACGCTTTTGTAAATCGATGTCCGCGCCATTGTAAATGCGAGTCCACCTTCTTTTTAATGTAAGTCCAAGCTAATTTTAATGCAAGTCCATGCCCTTGTGAATGTAAGTACATTCAATTGAAAATGTTAAACCAGGGGGTTGTAAATGAAAGACTATTCTCCTGTTTACTCTAGTCTACGCCCTTGTTAAATGCAAATCGATGCCTTTGAGAAAGCAAGTATACGCTGTTGTGAATGCAAGTCCACGCCCTTGTGAATGTAAGTCCACGCACTTGTTAATACAAGTCCAAGCATTTGAGAATACAAGCTTATGTCCTTGTAAATGCAAAGCGAAGCCTATGGTGAATGCAATCTCATGCCCTGTTGAAAGTGAACACATTACCTTCTGAATGAGACACCACGGGCCTCTAAATGCAAGTCACGCCTTTCTTGATTATAGTCTAAGCCCTTGTTGAATCTTGTCCACGCCCTTGGGAATGCAATTCCACACATTTAAAAATACGAGTATACACCCTTATAATGCAAGTCCATTCGAATGGAAATGCAACACAAGCACTTGTGTATATGAGTACATGTCCTTGTGATTGTAACACCGCTGGCTACTGGATACAAGTTCAGTCCCTTGTTTATTCTAGTCCACATAAATTAAAATGCAATCAAATTTTTTGAAGGCGAATTCCGGGCCTTGGGAATATGCGTGTCCATAACTTAGTAAATACGAGTTAATGCTTTTGTGAGTGCAAGTTTCGCCCTTATTAATAAAAGTCCAAACCTTCGTGAAATAAAATCCATGCCATTGGAAATGAGATTACATGCCCTAGTAAAATGCAAGTCTAAGTCCTTGTGACTGCAAAACCAAGCAATTGAGAATGAGAGTACATACCCTCGTGAATGTGATGCCAGTGTACGCCTCTATAATTACATGTCCAGGACCTTATGAGTGCGAGTCCATGTCCTTGCAAAACCAAGTTAAGCCTCTTGTTAATGCATGTATACATGACCTTATGAATGCGAATACATGGCTTGAAAATGCGGGTACATGTTACGACTTTTTTTAAACTCTTGTTCACGCACGGGTAAATACAAGTATACATCTTTGATATTGCAAATGCACGGACTTATAAATGCAAGTATAGGCCCCATTGAACCACGTCCATGCCTTTGTGAATACGAGTCAATGATCTTGTAAATGTGAGGCTATACCTTTGTAAATATATGTCAATGCTTTGTGATATCATATCCATCCCCTTGTAAATATAAGTAAATGCCCTTTTGAATGCAAATCCAAGCCTTGTGAGCACAATCTTAAGCCCTTAACGATGGGAGTATTTTCCCTTGATAATGCAGGTATAATTCCTTAAGAATGCGAAGCTATGCAATTTAGAATGCATGTCCAAGCTTGTAGTAATGCAAGGCCAAGTCATTGTGAATGTTGGTCTATGACCTTGTTATTGAGAATATTTGCTTTAGGGATTACAATGTAATACCCATGTAAGTGTAAGTTCATGCCTTTGTAAATGCGACTTTATGTCCTTGTTAATGCATGATCACGCACTTTTGCAGAAAATTCCACGCCATTGGGAAAGCAATTAAACTCCCATTAACTTAAATGTAAATGCTTTTCTAAATGAATGAACTACCAAGCCCTTGTAAATGAATTCCGTGGGAAATGCGAATGAGTTAATATGCCCTTGATAATGCGATTCCTTGCTCTTTAAAATCCGAGGTCGCACTCTTGTGAATGCAAGTCAATCCCCTCGTGAATTCAAGTTGACCCCTTTAAGAATCCATTTATAATATCTTGTAAATACAACTCACTGTCCTTGTGAATACAACTTCATGTCCTTGTACATAATAGTACTTATATTTATAAATGCGAGTCAATGCCCTTGAGAATAAAAGTCATATCCGCGTAAATGCGAGTACATGACCTTCTAAATGCAAGTCCATTACTTTCAAAATGCTAGAATAAGCCCACGTAAATGCAAATCACAGCCGTAAAGAATTCAGTCAAAGTTTTGAAAATGAGAGTACATGCCTTTTTGAATGCGAGTCCATAACCTTGCAGCCTGAATGGACAAAAAGTTCAAACACACTACAAATTAACGAATATTAGTGCGCAAGATGGACGCGCACAAAATAAATGAGTATTCCCCTTCAATTAAGGGAAATGGCAGAGAACTAAAGTGTTTTCACGATATGAACATGGTTCAGCAAAAAATATCATTTTATTCATATAAAATGTTATTAACAAACTTAAAAAAGTACCAGTAAACATGCCAGTACCTAAAAGCTAATGACAACTGAAAACTTTAATAAATGGTTCAGTATAGACTTATCAAGTACATATCGAAGTAGTTAAAAAATGAAAAGGTGATATATAAAGGCCATGACTAAATACTTTAATATGGTATTCAAACCACGAAGCACAACAGTTTAACAAGGTTTACAAATACGTTAACAATATTAGACATGGCACGAGGCATAATAAGTTTACGATAGTACGTCCATGAGAGAATTAAACGGTTGGAAAAATTTATCTAGCACACAAGTGTTTTAACAATTTGAATACGTACAAGCATGAAAGTGTGATTTTAATAGTACAAGAGACAGGTGTAGTGAAACCAAGACATGATTGCACATATTAACTGCAACAAGAATCGCAAGGCTATGCGAGTAACACCCATCAATGAAAAACACAGGGTGAACAATAAGTTATGTGGAGTTATACGGGCTACAAATGCCATAGTAAATATAATGTTTAAGCCATATAGATATGCAATTTACACAGACCACGCATACCATAAAATTACATTACAGTGTTTACAAAAAATTACGAGACTATAAACATGACATGTCATAAAAAACCTAACGACGTGGTTCGGTGCAGTGGTCGGGTGGCATACATTCTGCCCAAATAATGATATAGGCTCGCATAAAAGGGCAAGTTAAAGTTACAGGGCCATGAGACAAACAATAAAATTAAGGAAGAATGATTACATTTCCACAAAAACAAGCGAAAAAAAACATATATCGGTGCGGCATGAGAAGAACATTACAAGAAAGCAAATAAAATATAAAAGTGTCAATGAAAACCACAGTTAAACCCGACTGGCAGCATTGTGTGACACAAAATTACAGCCTATATCAAAGAGCCAAAGGCAGTTAGGCTCATGCAGAATTACGCAGTGGCGTGACAAGCTGAAAACTAAAGGGCTTAGCAAATATGTTACAAGATGAGCATGGCCACATCGTGCAACAAACTTACAGTTACTATGTCGTCCATGAAAATTAACGTTATCGCCGATACTGGCCAGAGCTGAAGCGCCTCACCCAACTGCTACCGAACGACCCAGACAAAGGATCGCGAAGACAGAAACAGGCAGACATACAAAACAGGCCTGAGGCTAGGGCTGACCAGCCCTTAAATACAAGTAGCACAGAGAGCTAGTGCTATGGCGGAGAAACAAATTACTATGGAAGAAGAGGGGATATGGAGGGGAAATCAACCAACCTAACAGGCAGCGGGGAGGGGGGAACAACGAGGAGAGGGGAAGCAATCGCTGGGCTATGCTGCCAAAGCATGAAGCACACGTTTCAGCATAGCAAATGGTAGTACATGCCCTAGTCAATGTTAATCCTTGCCCTTGTGAAAGCAAGTTCACGGCCTTGTGAATGTAAGTTCGTATACATTAGAGAATGTGTTTAATCTTCTTTGTGAATTCAAATTAAAGTCTTTAAGTATTCAAGTCCATGCTCTTGTGAATGAGAGTAAATGCGAGTCCTTACCCTTGTAAATGCAAGTTTATGCTCTTGTGAGTTTAAGTCTACAACTATGTAAATGCAAGTCCACTATTTTTCAGTGCTAGTATACTATCTTTTATATGCGAGTCCAAGCCCTTGTTAATGCAAGTTCACGACATTTGAATACGAGGATACGCCCTTGTGAATTGAGGTCCATACCCTTTCAATTGCAATTTAATGCACTGGTGAATAAGTTTTAAACCCTTGCGGTACGTCTACACGCTTGTAAATGCATGCCTGCACATTTGAAAAATAGAATATATGCTCTGGTTAATGTAAGGTCATGCCCATGTTAATGAAAGCCTTTGCTAGTACATGCCATTGTAAATGCGAGTATATTCCATTGTAAATGCGACTCCAAGACATGGTTTTTTTAACTCCCAACCTTTACATATTCATTCCCTGCCCATTTCAATGCAAGTCTTGGCTTTTAAAATGAGAGTATAATCTCTTGTATATGAAAGTCCACGCAATTGTGAATTCTAGTCTGACCATTGTGATTAAGATTACATATCTTTGTTTATGCGAGTCCACGCCCTTAGAAATGCGAATCCACGCCCTTGTTTATTCAAGTTCATGCTCTTGTAAATGCAAGTCTACGACATTGACAATTAAACTATTAGCCCTTGTAAATGCAAGTTCATGCTCTAGTGTATGTGAGTCTATGCTCTTCCAAATGTGAGTCCATTACCTAGAAAAGGCGAGTTTATGACCTTGTTAATACCAGTCCACGACCTTGTGAATGTAAGTCCACGCCATTGTAAGTGCAAGTCCATGTCATGTGAATGCAAGTCCAAGACTTTTTGAATTAAGTAAACGACCTTTGTAAATGAAAGTCCACACCATTTCGAAAGCAAGTTTAGCACTGGTGAATGAGAGTACAAACCTTTATGAATGCAAGCCCACACCCATGTAAATGCAGGATTATGCAATTTAGAATGTTGGTAAAATACCTTGTTAATGGAAGTCCAAGTCCATTTAATGCATGAAACACCTTTGTTAATGTCAGTCCATGCCCATGTGATATGCGATAATGGGTCGTTGATTGCGAGTCTACGCCCTTTTAATTGCAAGTCCAGGACCATGTTAGTGCGAGTCCATGACTTCGTGAATGAAGTTCAGACCCTTGTTAAAGCGAGTATAAATGTTCTTTTGAATGCCAATATAAGCTCCTTAAATTGTGGGTTCATGTGATTGTTATTGCAATTCCACATATTGTAAATTCAAAGTCCACAGCCTTTTCAATTCAAGTCTACGCCTTTGATAATGCAATTATATGCCTAGTTAAAAGCAAGGCAAAAGCCTTGTAAAAGCAAGTCTATTCCCAATTCAATATGTAATGTATTATCATTCCTTTGAGATTACAAGTCCATGTACTTATAAATGTATTTACAAGCCCTGTGAATACGAAATGATACAATTGTAAGTGAAAGAACATGCCATTAAAAATGCGGGATGTTACCATTGTATATGAAATTCTATGTCCTTGTTAATTCACATCCACGTCTTTACGAATGCTATTATAAGCCCTTGTGAATGCCACCCCACTCATTTTAGAATGTAAGCATGCCACCTTGTAAATACAATTCCAAGCCCATGTTGATGCCAATCCATTCCCTTGTGAAGGTAAATACATAACCTTGTGAATGCGAGACAACTGGATTGAGAATGCCATTTCATGCCCCTGTTTATTCTAGTTCATGCCCTTGTAAAAGGTTGTCCAAACACTTGTAAATAGAAGTTCAATATCAAATTCAATGGGATTCCATATCCTTGTAAATAGCATTTCCACACCTTTTAGATTAAGAGAATATGCCCATGTAAATGCAAATCCGAGACCTCGTGAATTCCAGTTAAATATTTATGAATTAGAGTAGATGCCTTTTTTAATGCGAGTCCATAGCCTAGCAAATGCTAGTCCGTACAATTCTAAAATTAAATCCAAAAACTTGTAAATTTAAGTCCCTGCAAATGTTAATGATATTTCATGTTCTTATAAATGAAAGTCCATGCCCTTGTAAATCCAAGTCTTAGTCCTTGTGAAAGCGCAAGCGAGTACATACCCTTGTGAATGAGAGTACTTGCTATTTAAAATGTGGGTTACTTCCATTTTAAATGCAGGTCCAGGCATTTGTTAATTCAATTTCACGCCCTTGTAAATGATAGTCTATGCCTTTGAGAATACGAGTATACGCACATGTAAATGCAAGTCCAAGACCTTATGGATGTAATCCCAGACTATGTAAATGCGAGTTCGTAATCTTGTGAATGCAAATTCTGTCCTTGTGAATGAAAGTCTACGCCCTTGTAAATTGAGTCCATGCCTTTGAGAATATGCCTTGAGAGATGTAAGTCCAAGCCCTTGTAAATACTAAACTATTATCTTGAGAATGATAGTACATACCCTTGTGAATGTTATGCCAAGCCCTTGTGATTGCGAATACATGCTCTTGTAAATGAAAATCTTCTGAGTGCGAGTCCATTCCCTTGTAAATGAGATTTTACACTATTGTAAATGCAATTCTACACATTTTAAATGAGAGTCCAAATATTAATGACAGCTAGTTAAAGTCTTGTTAGTGTAGGTACAAGCCATTGTAAATGTGATTCCTCACCCCGGTGAATGCGAGTACAGGCGCTTTTGATTGAAAACCAAACCTTGTAAATTTAAAGCTATGTATTTGTAAATGCGAGTACATGCCCTTGGAAAACGAAGCCAACACTTATAAATTCAAGTCCTTGCCTTTGTATATGCATGGAAGTCCTTCATGTATGTGAATCTATTGTCTTTGGAATGCCATTCCATGGCTTTCTGAATGCAATTCCAGGCTCTTGTGAAGGGGAGTCCAGGCCCTTGTGAAGGTTAGTCAAGGCCCTTGTGAATGCGAGTACATATCCTTGAAACTGTGAGGTAAGCTTTTTTGAAAGAAAGTCCACGCTTTTTTGAAAGCAAGTTCATGCCCTTACTAATGCAATTATACAAATTTTTAAATGAAAGTCCATCCCTGGTGAATAATGTTCGTAGGCTTTCACGGCCATTGTCTGAAGTAGCTTGGCTTCTAGGTTGTAGCCTTATTCATGGCGAATAATTCACCAACGTTTCGGTTGACATTGCAGTCGCCATCATCAGGGAGCAGTTACCTACTGAGGTTCTTACCAGTTATCCTGCCTTTGTATACTCTCGCCTGAGGGGAAGGTGCTTCCAGATTGGCTCTCCCCTCAGGCGAGAGTATATAAAGGCAGGATAACTGGGAAGAACCTCAGTAGGTATCTGCTCCTTGATTATGGCGACTGCAATGTCGACTGAAACGTCGGTGAATTATTCGCCAAGGACACGGCTACAACCCAGAAGCCAAGCTACTTCATACCTTGTGAATCCAAGTGCGTGCCCTAGTAAATTTGAGTCCATGCAATTGTGAATGCAAGTTCCCTTTTTGTAAATGTGAGTCACTGTTTTTGTGAATGCAACTCAATGTATTTTAATGTGCCTTTGAAAATGCAAATCTAAGCCCATGTGAATGTAAGATCATGCCCGTTTGAATGTAAGCGAAAGCCCATGTGAATGATATCACATGCAATGGTGAATTAGAGTTCATTCCCTTGTGAATAAGAGTACATGACTTAGTGAATGCTATTCAATGATTTCGAAAATGCGAGTGCACACATTTGTATCATCATGTCCATGCCAGTAGTATAAAAAAGGGGCTCCTGCACCAGGCTTCAGGCTGAGGAGCCGAGGAGTCGACCACCATCTTGGATTGTGACATCATGCCGGCCATCTTGGATGACCATAACCTTGATAATGTTGGCCATCTTGGATCTGTCAACATGGATCTGCCATTTTGATTTCTATAACCTTCAGCCATTTTGTATCATGCCATTTTGGTTTCTTGAACTTTTCGCCATTTTGAATTATGTCACTGTTGTAAATTTCGTTAAGGTCACCATCTTAAAAATCAATAAAAATGTATGCTACATATTGGGAAAAACACTAAAAGTATTAAAAAAATTAATTATTAAAATTTTAATAAAATATTATTTATAAAACGCAATTATGTCATTGAGCTCGTAGTCCTCAGTTCGAGCCTGGCGAGAGCCAAATAAAAATGGCGACTGAGACTTCCCCCATGGTGGCTGCTGGCATACTGACCCCTACCATTAATACCATTGCATATATGAAATACACTCTCACCTTTACCCCCCTCCCAAAACCTTCATCGCCAAAAAAAATATATATTTTGAATTCTCCCCCTCCATCTCCTACCACCTCCACTACCGATTATTTTTTTCTTGTAATATTCCGCCTAACTCCTACCCCCGCAACCTCCTACCCCCTCTCCTTCTCTAAAATAATTTATTTTCTCGCAATAAATACCCACTACTATCCCCACCATTTTTCTCCAAGAAATGGCCACCCCTGCCTTTCCCCCTCTTTTGAACCATATTGCCACCAAATTTTCTGACCACCTACCCCCCTCACCATTATTTTGGACTATAAATACCGACCTGATAACCCGGAAGGCTTCAGTTACCTGCAATTCCTCGCCCGCACCAGTCGTCTACCGAGGATTCAATGTTTGCTTGTTGTGCGAGCGGCGCCAAGATAATTTCGGCGATCGTTGCGTACTGTAATGTCCGTACACTAACAGCTCTGAACAAGGAGAAGGAGTTAGCATACCTGCCGAAAGAGTTTCTGCTTGTTTACGCACCGCAAGAAGTTAGATATGTCTACAAATACCTGCCAGTGTACATACAGCAGGATGAGGACATTGAAGACTGCTTTCTATGTATAGAGTGTGACAGAGGTATGTCTTCCGTACCAGACACACCACACGTGAGGTCTTGGTGCAGGAAGCACAAAGAAGTTAGAAACTCCTGAGTGTCGTACCACCTCCGTCACGAGCATCCAGGCGCCCGACTCCGTCAAGGTCAGCCATGCAGCTATGCAGAGTCAGCACTCCAGCCTCGCAGCGTCAAAACCACGGTCACGCAGAGTCAGCCTCGTAGCCTTGTCACTCCAGCCTCGCTGTATGTGTGTGAAGCTGTGAGTACTAAGAATGACCTAGTTTCTGTGCGACATCCATTGTCTTATGCACCAAGAGGGTCACGTAGTGAAGCAACTTTCCGTGATGTTAGTCATCGGTGGTGACCAAACCAAATCTTGCGAATACATTTTTAACGACCGTGCGAGTCATCTGATCTAGACAATCACAAAGAGATAAACGAAGACTGAATTTTGAAGTGCATTCGATATCATGGAATGATGGTGATGTTGACTATGAACCAGTGAAAACGATGCTGTCGAATCTCGTCGACCCTGAAGACGACGTAGTCTACGTCCTCGGAAACCAACAGAAAGTTTTTGTGAGCAAACTGTGTAATGCCAAAAGCATTAATTTACGTAAACAAAAAAAAACTATTTTTCCTTCAACGGACTTATCAAGATAAATTAAAGCTAAATTAAAAAGTGTGATAAATTTTATAAAGGTTTCACTTTGCACATTGTAATACCCAGTTACATTCTACTACAACTAAACATGTATAAAATGTTTAAAAATTTTATTCCTCTGTAAATGAGTGTTTTTTTGTAGAATAATTAATTGTTTAAATAAAAAAATGTATATGAATGTATTTTTTTCACCTTAATTTTATTGCAGTTTTGTTTGATGTAAAGTTTATTAATTATATTCTTTAAAAACGTTTGTGTGTACAGAAAAATAATCACTATTGCAAAAGTTTATTATTTACTGTTTCAAAGTTAATTAAAATATAATAATATAAAATAAAATTGAACTTTTCAGTTATTTAAATATTAATAACTACTAATTTCAAGCATACATGATAAAACATATTTTAATCAACCAAGAAAACAAATACGGAATTCCAATGTTTTTTTTAATTCTCAAGAATATTATTATTCTAGAAATAAAAGTCGTGGTGAAAAATTGTATATATATATAAATTTCATTAATATACATTTCAAAATATGATGTGTTATTTTTCACGAATATGCTCGCCCCACCGGCCATTCTGGCCCCACTGGTCATGCAGGCCCCACCGGCTCTCCATCTCTCTCATCGGCTTTCCATATCACCGGCACACCTATAACACCGGCTCTCCATCTCACCGACTTTTCCTGTCAAATATCTAAACACCATGTCATAAACGTAAACAAAACCTTCTATATCGCCACCCTCTGAGTAGTATATGAATGGGGCTCCGGAAACAGGGTTCAGGGTGTGGTGCTGTGGTGCCGACCGCCATATTGGATTGTGACGTCACGGCGGCCATCTTGGATGGTTGTGACCTTGACCTTTGACCTTGACCTTGAATTTGTAACCCTTCTCCCTCCTTAATTGGAAGAGGGGTTGCGTCCCCGACTCACTCTGGGCGCGAAGGGAAAAAATAAATATTAAAAACCAGGCATAAAAAGTTAAACAATATAAATTCCCCACACCACTGCCCAGGGGTCAGGCCAAAAAATTTAAAGGATATAATAGCAGAGTAACCATTAAACAAACAAGAGGCAAGACTTTGGACGTATGTTATTAAAAAATAGAAATTTGCAAAAATAATTTTTACTATACATAACCATACAAGCTTAGTTACAAAAGCTGACGTTAATAATGGCAGCATCTTATCCCCATTTGCGATACTAACAATAACCTTTAAAAAATCGTAAAAATATAAATACTGATAACAACAAGTATAAAAATATATAAGGGCGTGAGGCGTGGCCACTATAAAATATCAAAATATACTGACTGCCCTAATACCAAAAATCAAACAAGACAATCAATATAATATATAAATATATAAAAAAATATTACAATAATAAAACTGAAGTACAAAAAATTTATTTAAATAAAGTTCTTAAACTCTCAATCAACGGTTTAGTCTTTCTTCAGATGTTCGTTGCTAAAGACTTGCCAAAAAAAACAAAGTTAATATCCTAGGCGTGCGCTGGCTTCCTGACCTTCCTCACCAACTCCAGAGTCTAATGCCACGCCGGGCCATAGGTACGAATTCACAAAGGCGTGAACGATGACCAAAAAAAAATTATCTTATTTTTTTTTGGGAAATGTAGCAAAAACTCTTCACGTAACATAACCATGTTACCACAGAAGTATTTATCATCAGCTTCAAACAAAGTCTTACTTCTTTATTAACTTGCCAATGATTTTATAAAAACGTAGAATGGCCGCACCAACCAACATCAGGCTGCGCATGTAGTCAAATACCGATCGCATACATTTAATAATACTGCACAAGCTGATATATTAGCTAAATGCCAACTTTACGTATGCAAATTCCGATGACAAAGTCTCAAAAACAAATTGCAAAATGTTCGTTTCTTCCAAACTTATACTTTTATTGCAACTACAGGCAAACGGGCGACCTTTTTAAAAAATCCCACACTGGAACAACGTGTGAAACAAATGGGCCTCTTCACCAAACTGGCTAATAAAAAGTTCCGTCCAAATAAAATTTAGTATGGGAAAATACACAGTTCACTAGGTTTGCCAAAAACCAGTGCAGCACCACGAGGGTAAAAATCAAAATCGCGGCCTCTCTTTACCTTGATTTCTTCTGTACCACAGGGCAATCCATTTGCCCTGTCACCCATCGTGGAGCCTCCAACCCAATACTCTTCGTCGCCCGTTGCCGTCCGGCACACCAGTCCGCGCCGTCACATGGCTCTCACCCTCGACGGTCGCTCGGCACCCACTCTCACGCCGGCCCAGCTGATTTTTTCTTCCCGGCAAGCCGAATGTCTGACGTCATCAGCCAACCGCCGGGCGCTCACCAAGTGGTATTTACGTGAAACACAATCGATATTCTTAAACTCATAATCGATAGCTACCAAACGGCGTATAACTAATTAACAGAAACAAATATAATTAAAAAAATTTACAGATAAATTAACATTAATTAAAAAAGGCGTAAAAATACGTGAAATAAAAAACCATATAAAACTAGAGACCAGCAACAAAAATAAATTACAAGTAAAAATGTGGCCCTGCCGGCCACAACCTCCGCCTTGAACAAAAAAAAAATTTAAACAGCAAAGAAAATTTTAAAAATAACCACAACTACAAATTATATAAAAAAAAAACATACCAGAGTAAGTTCCAAATAAAATAAAAATAAAAATATTTAGCCATATTCACCCTAAAAGGGTCATCCACATTCATTTTAGGAACTCCGCCTTACAAACATTTTCAAATGACTAACATGGGCCTTTTTTACCTTATTATTTCTTTCAACTTCTTCCAACAAGACAGTAACCGGCCCTAAAATCTTTACAATCTTATACGGTCCATCATACTTATTCTCTAACTTAGAGCTCTGATACCCTACTTTGTCACTCAAAACAAATTGTCTGCATAGCACTTCATCACCAATTTTAAATACATTATCCACTCGCCCCTTATTATAAAACTTACTCATTTTCTTTCTAACCTTTTGCAGATTTTCGGCTGCTTCTTCCCACATTTTTTCCAACAAACGGGGGCTTCGGGTTTCCAAAAGGGCTGGACGCAAACCCCAACAATTTAGTAAAGGATGGGGTACATTTCTTCCCAAAAAAATTTCCGATGGTGTGAATTTAGTACCACTGTGTATGGTCATGTTAAAAGCTAAATTTAATACGTGGATAACACTGTCCCACTTCCGTTGGTTACGTTGATGAAAAATCGTGAGGGCCACTTTGACATTTTTATTCACCCTTTCAACCAAATTAGGGTTGGGATAATAGGGGCTGGTAGTAATATGTTTTATACCCCAATCTAAACACATCACTTCAAAACACTTACTCTTAAAATATGTAGCATTATCTGATACTACTTGCTCCGGGCTACCAAACAAACCCCACACTTTAGTTTCTAAAGCCTTAATAATATTCTCGCTTTTCATATTACGCAAAGGCAAAAAAAAACAAAATTTAGAAAAACCATCTACCGCTATAAGTAAGCAATTATTCCCCCCTAATGATCTAGGTAGGGGCCCAAAAATGTCCAAATAAACCCTTTCCCAAGGTCTAGTCAGAGCTTCAACAGAGTATTTACCTATCTTACTATGTCTAGATTGCTTAGCGCGCTGGCAATCTTCACAGCTTAAAACATGATCTTTTACGTCTTTTTTCAAACCTGGCCAAAAAAATTCTTTAGAGATTTTATCTATAGTTTTTTCGATTCCGCCATGCGCGCCTATATTAGAATCATGGTAATACCGCATTATCATTTTCCTTACCCCCTTAGGAACAAAAACTTTATGTTCTCCATCTTTCATCCAACACAAAAGCCCGTCTTTCATTCCTAAGTCTATAGTAGTATCCTGTCCCAAACGCGTTATTAAATCTTTAGTCTCAGGATCCTCTTTTTGTATTTCGCGCAAATCAATAAATCCTTGAGGGAATTCCCTCAGGATGTTACATTCTTCCTTGTCTTCAGTTCTCATTTCGTCTTTACACTGAAACTCATGTTCATCAAACATGCGCGATAAGGCATCGGCCACTACATTATCCTGTCCTTTCATATGTTTGAGGTCAAAACGAAAACGCGTCAACCGCATGATCCACCGCCCTATTTTCCCTAGTTGCCGCGGGTGGGAAAAAAGCCATGTCAAAGCCTGGTTGTCAGTCCATAATTCAAATTTCTCATGTTCAAGAAAACTCTCAAATCTCTCCAACGCAAATATGCACGCTAATGCTTCCTTCTCATATACACTGTATTTTAACTCGTGCTTATTTAGTGATTTACTAGCATACATAACCGGTTTTAAACCTCCCTCACGTTCTTGCAACAAAACCGCCCCCAGACCTACTCCCGAAGCGTCCACTTGCACAATAAATTTTTGCTCAAAATCCGGAAGTATTAAAATGGGGGGTTGAGCTATGGCTTTCTTTAAATTCCTAAAGGCCTGTTCTTCCTCTTCCCCCCATACAAACTTAACATCTTTCCTTTTCAAATTATTTAAAGGCGCGCATAGGTTAGCGTAATTCGGTATAAAACGGGAAAAATAACCAAGCATTCCTATAAAGCGCATCACTCCCTTAACATTACGGGGGGCCGGGAAATTAACTATGGGGTTTATCTTATCTTGGTCCATGACCAATTCACCTTCTCGGATTATGTATCCTAAAAATTTTATCTCGCTACGGGCCCAAACTATTTTTTCCGGATTTACGGTAAAGCCGGCTCCCTTTAGTTTCTCAAGTACTTTTCTTATATGTTCTATATGTTCTTCAAAACTATTTGAAAAAACACAAATATCATCCAAGAAACTTATTACAAATTTATACTGATATTCTTGTAATATGTGCCCTAAAATTCGTGACAAACATTGGGCCCCAAAATTCACCCCAAAAGGCACTCTAGTCCATTCAAAGTGCCCCCAAGGAGTGACAAACCCGGTAAATTTCTGACTACTTGCTTCTAATTCACATTGATGAAACGCCGAGTTCAAATCAAGCACCGTAAAAAACTTGGCTTTTCCCAAATATTGCAAAACAATTTCAACTTTAGGCATGGGAAACGGATCTAGTTTTACCCTGTCATTAAGGAGGCGATAGTCAAGGACCAAACGATATTTGCCCTTATTTTTCTTATCTACTAAAAAGGCAGGTGAGGCAAAATTGGATTTAGAAGGGACTATTACCTTATTATCAAGTAAATCATTAATAATTTCTCGAAAGGCTTTCATTTTAGGCGGGGCACATTGATACGGCACACATTTAATAGGGGTTTCATCTACCAGCACGATCTTGTATGGCATTAGCGTACATTTGCCAATTTTAGTAGTGATAACATCCTTATATTCCTCGCTTAATTGCTGTATCTGCAATTTTTCCTTCTCACCCAACCTTTGCTCTAACCCTTCGATACCACCACAAACCACCTTTCTTTTTTTTTTATTCTCCCACAATTTTATCTTAATTTTATCATTAAAATCGAACCTCATTACTTTCTCGCCGCACACTATTATAGCCTTACTATCATTTAAAAAATCCATTCCCAAAACTACTTCATGGATCAAATCGGGCATTACCCAGAATTCACGTGTCCAAGATAAATGTTCCAATTTAAAATGTAAAAATACTTTTACCTTTACCTGAACCTTTTGCCCGTCCGCCATGGCCACATTAATGCCTTGACTACTTACGATCTTAGTTTTCAAAAATTTATGATCGCGCACCAAATTACTCAAAAATTTCTGCTGGATGAAACTACAACTAGCCCCCGTATCAAGTAAAGCTTCTATCTCACGATCATACAACCAAACTTTGACACATAAACCTCTTTTTGCCTGAATGACCGCCAAACTATGCTTATTGTTAAATCGATATTTCTTAACTTCCTTACGGAAATTACATTTCCCGCTATTATGACCATCTTTATTACAAAAACCACAAACTAATTTTTTCTTGCGATTACATTTTTTTATCAAATGGTCCATGCTGCCACACCTAAAACATGTCTTGTGTCTTTCCTGCTCCGGTTTCTTTTTAAAGCAAAATTTTTCTAAATGACCATATTTGCCACAAAAACCACAAACAAATTTATTAACCTCCGAAACCGAGCAATCCTTAGCAAAATGCCCTACCTTATTACACTTAAAACAAGTCTTATCAATTTTTTCATTACCCGGCGTTTTAAAACAAACCGGTTTAAAATTGATTTTGCCTTTACACTTATCGAATTCACATTTAGCGTAAAAAATATTATCAACCTGGATAGCCCAAGTGTTGAGTTCCTCCACACTATTAGGTCTGCCAATAAATGCGCATTCGTGTCTGATGGCAGGATTTAGATTTTCCAAAATAATAGCTACAAAACGGTGATCATCTAACTGCAGACCAAATACATTAACGTGATTTCTAATATCCTGTATAAATTCTAAGGTGCTTTCATTTTCCCGTTGAAAACGGAAAATCAATTCCTTAATTAGATCGTCCTTCACCCTCTTAGGGCACAAATATTCCCACAAATTCTCTTTCACTACCGACCATCCAACAGACTTATTTATACCTGACGTAATCACGTCTCTAGCGATCCCGCTACATTTAGTCGAAATACACCTTAACAATTCTTGCTCATTTTGTAAACAACAATTAGTTTTCAAACTATCTACCCCCAAGCAAAACTTTATTAAATCTCTTGGCCCACCGGAGCATAAAGATGGCAACCTATCCAGTTCTTTAAAAAGCAATTTACTTTGCATAGCAGTATTCAATGAATTTACTTGGCTGATCTCCGAATTCTCCACATTTTCCTCAACAGGTTTTTTCCTCCCTTCTTTAATGTGGGTACTTAATTTCCTGCGTAAGGTATCAATGTCATCCTCCAGACCACTCTCTACTCCCGCTGCTTGCAAATTAGCGTAAACCTGTTCTTTGGGAAGTTTATAAATCCAAGAAACTGCCATTATTAAAAAAATCAAAAAAGTCAGCAAAATCGCAAAAGTCCAAAGTCTCTGCCAAGCAGAGTGGCGCAGGTTGTAACCCTTCTCCCTCCTTAATTGGAAGAGGGGTTGCGTCCCCGACTCACTCTGGGCGCGAAGGGAAAAAATAAATATTAAAAACCAGGCATAAAAAGTTAAACAATATAAATTCCCCACACCACTGCCCAGGGGTCAGGCCAAAAAATTTAAAGGATATAATAGCAGAGTAACCATTAAACAAACAAGAGGCAAGACTTTGGACGTATGTTATTAAAAAATAGAAATTTGCAAAAATAATTTTTACTATACATAACCATACAAGCTTAGTTACAAAAGCTGACGTTAATAATGGCAGCATCTTATCCCCATTTGCGATACTAACAATAACCTTTAAAAAATCGTAAAAATATAAATACTGATAACAACAAGTATAAAAATATATAAGGGCGTGAGGCGTGGCCACTATAAAATATCAAAATATACTGACTGCCCTAATACCAAAAATCAAACAAGACAATCAATATAATATATAAATATATAAAAAAATATTACAATAATAAAACTGAAGTACAAAAAATTTATTTAAATAAAGTTCTTAAACTCTCAATCAACGGTTTAGTCTTTCTTCAGATGTTCGTTGCTAAAGACTTGCCAAAAAAAACAAAGTTAATATCCTAGGCGTGCGCTGGCTTCCTGACCTTCCTCACCAACTCCAGAGTCTAATGCCACGCCGGGCCATAGGTACGAATTCACAAAGGCGTGAACGATGACCAAAAAAAAATTATCTTATTTTTTTTTGGGAAATGTAGCAAAAACTCTTCACGTAACATAACCATGTTACCACAGAAGTATTTATCATCAGCTTCAAACAAAGTCTTACTTCTTTATTAACTTGCCAATGATTTTATAAAAACGTAGAATGGCCGCACCAACCAACATCAGGCTGCGCATGTAGTCAAATACCGATCGCATACATTTAATAATACTGCACAAGCTGATATATTAGCTAAATGCCAACTTTACGTATGCAAATTCCGATGACAAAGTCTCAAAAACAAATTGCAAAATGTTCGTTTCTTCCAAACTTATACTTTTATTGCAACTACAGGCAAACGGGCGACCTTTTTAAAAAATCCCACACTGGAACAACGTGTGAAACAAATGGGCCTCTTCACCAAACTGGCTAATAAAAAGTTCCGTCCAAATAAAATTTAGTATGGGAAAATACACAGTTCACTAGGTTTGCCAAAAACCAGTGCAGCACCACGAGGGTAAAAATCAAAATCGCGGCCTCTCTTTACCTTGATTTCTTCTGTACCACAGGGCAATCCATTTGCCCTGTCACCCATCGTGGAGCCTCCAACCCAATACTCTTCGTCGCCCGTTGCCGTCCGGCACACCAGTCCGCGCCGTCACATGGCTCTCACCCTCGACGGTCGCTCGGCACCCACTCTCACGCCGGCCCAGCTGATTTTTTCTTCCCGGCAAGCCGAATGTCTGACGTCATCAGCCAACCGCCGGGCGCTCACCAAGTGGTATTTACGTGAAACACAATCGATATTCTTAAACTCATAATCGATAGCTACCAAACGGCGTATAACTAATTAACAGAAACAAATATAATTAAAAAAATTTACAGATAAATTAACATTAATTAAAAAAGGCGTAAAAATACGTGAAATAAAAAACCATATAAAACTAGAGACCAGCAACAAAAATAAATTACAAGTAAAAATGTGGCCCTGCCGGCCACAAATTTGATCCTCAAAAATCGCCAAAATCCGCCAAAATTGGGCAAAATTGCCCAAAATTCCTCAAAAATCGCCAAAATTTCCATTTCTGTGGAAAAAAGTTCCGCCAAAAAATCTCAAAAAATTCCACAAATTAAAAATTTCTCATTTCGAGGGAAAAATTTCTCGTTTCGAGGGAAAAATTCCCGTTTTTAGTCCTTAAAAATCCCAGCAGCTGAAAATTCCTAAAACTGGCTTAAGCATCCTTAACTCAAGCCTCAGTTAAGCCATTTCTAGGAATAAGGATACCATGACCGCCATCTTGGATTATGTCGTCACCGTTGCAATTTTCGTTACGGTCGCCATCTTTAACTTTTTTATTATCCGATTTTAATAAAAAAAATGAAAATTTATTAAAAAAATTCAAATAATAAAAATTTAATAAAAATATTTAAAAAGCATACTTTTTCGACACGGAGCTCGGAGTCCTCGGTTCGAACCCGACGAATGCAAAAAAATAAAAATGACGACCGATCCTTCCCTCGTGGTGGGTGCTGGCAGACTGACTCCCACCACTTTTTATCATCATCTAGTATGACGTCATGGTCGCCATCTTGTCTTCGATGCTGGAAGCCATCATCATTATATCGTCGGCTAGAGTGCGCCGATGACATGTTAGTTTAATTCGTATCCGCTAGAGTGCAGTAATAATTTATTACTGTGACACCCGCCATCTTGTCATTTGGCCGCCATCTTGAAAATCCATAATTATTTAGCTAGAAATTCGGGAAAAATTCCAAAATTCATTAAATAAATTTATAATCTATATACTGATTGATTAGGTCGACTAAGGTCCTTGGTACGATCTAGGACGATGCAAAAAAAATATAACATCAATTTAACATAATATTAACAGGTTCGAGGAATTAAACACCACAAGTTCTTTTACAAACATAATATTTATTACATAATTTCTATTCTACTACAGGATCATTTGCGAAAGCCAGCAATCTTATAATCATTTAGTTCCACAGCGGTGTGAAATGACTAATTCTTAGCTCCAATCGGTTTATACTAGACAGAGTCCAGCCAGAACCTTTACAGACATAGTCCACCTCTTCTTGACAGAGTTTCTGGATACCGTTTTTTTAACAGTTTGCTTCACATCGTTAGAACTGTAAATTACTGCAGCCGATGTCTTGAATGCACACTTCTTCACTTTGTCATCGAACGGATATGGCTTACCATATATACAGTCCAACCACAAGTTATATTTCAAAGGTCCGTTTGTTGCTACATCATCAGTAAGCTGATTGATTATGTCCTCTCTGATATCATCAAGAAAATTACAAATGTCTTTCGACTCACCTAACGTATTTAAATAATAGTAGTCCTTCAATGTTCCACGAAATGCAGACTGCGCCAAGTAGAAGCCATTATCGTTCACTTGTAATGCGCCGAACACAGTCTTAGGTTTATTTTCCTGTTCAGACGTCATACCAATCGGTTGCTGCACATCGGTTTTCTTGCTTGTACGCTCACGAGCCTTCAACCTAAACCGAGGAGTCGAAATTTCTGCAGGTAGTTCAGCAGTAGGCACACGGACTTCACCTTTACAGTTTTTCGCATGTCGTCGCAAATTATCAATTCGAGTAAACCATTCATGACACTCATCACATCGAAACTTCATGCGAGATGGATTCTTCGTGCATTTGCTCCGCTCATGTCTTCGTGCATCATGAGCAAATGCGAACGACGTGTCACAGTAGCTGCCAGGATACCGTGGTGATGAAGACGAACCTTTCAGACCCGATCCAGATACTGACGTTGCTGCAGTTGCACCATCTCCAGGCATACTCTTATGAACATCAATGCATCGTTGTTGCGCCGAAACCTTTACTTTCTGCAGAACAGCAGGACCTTTGCATGCCTTCATGTGCGTTTTCATATTATCTTTTCTGGCAAACTGCTTATGACATTTCTCACAAACAAACATTTTACGATATAGGTTCTGGGCACATTCTCTATTCTCATGTCGTCGAGCATTGCTGTTGTTTGAGAAAATCTTGTCGCAGTAACAGCACCGATGTTCGCTAGTTGTCAAATCAGCATCCATTGAAGTCTCCATCGAGGTCGTATCGTCGATCGTCGTGGTTTCCTGCACATCCAGCTCAGTAGTCATTAAGCTATCTTCTGCTGGTGGTATCACATCTGTTGAAATCTCCTCCAATGTTGACGTCGTCGTCGTTGCCAACGAGATCTGCTCCACCATTGTCGTCGCTGACGTCAAGGTTCCCGTAGACGATGGTACAACGTCCATCGAGTTCGGCGTTAAAGTCGGTAAAGATGCCATCGAGTTCTCAAGAACAGGTAATTACGCGACTTATGCACCAGATGAAATAATCTAGATGATCCTTACACAGTAACAAACTGAGCGACCTGCTGTCTAGGACTCGCTTATATACATGCACCGGATGGAATAATACGCTAGTCAAATCAAGAATCATTTACAATAATACTAGAGTCGAAACAACATTAAAAATAGAAGGACCATCAACGAAAAGGAAAAACAAAAGGAAGCACCGACAACGAAAAGGAAGCACCATCAACGAAAAGGAAGCACATTTGGAAGCACCGACAAAGAAACCGCAGCACCGCCAACGAAAAGGAAGCACATTTGGAAGCACCGACAACGAAAAGACAGCACCGGCATCGAAAAGGAAACACATTTGGAAGCACCGACAACGAAAAGGCAGCACATTTGGAAGCACCGACAAAGAAAAGGCAGCACCGCCAACGAAAAGGAAGCACATTCGGAAGCACCGACAAAGAAAAGGCAGCACCGGCATCGAAAAGGAAGCACATTTGGAAGCACCGACAACGAAAAGGCAGCAACGACAACGAAAAGGCAGCACATTTGGAAGCACCGACAACGAAAAGGAAGCACCGACAACGTAAAGGCAGCACATTTGGAAGCACCGACAACGAAAAGGCAGCACATTTGGAAGCACCGACAAAGAAAAGGCAGCACCGCCAACGAAAAGGAAGCACATTCGGAAGCACCGACAAAGAAAAGGCAGCACCGACAACGAAAAGGCAGCACATTTGGAAGCACCGACAAAGAAAAGGCAGCACCGCCAACGAAAAGGAAGCACATTCGGAAGCACAGACAACGAAAAGGCAGCACCGACAACGTAAAGGCAGCACATTTGGAAGCACCGACAACATAAAGGCAGCACATTTGGAAGCACCGACAAAGAAAAGGCAGCACCGACAACGAAAAGGAAGCACATTCGGAAGCACCGACAAAGAAAAGGCAGCACCGCCAACGAAAAGGAAGCACATTCGGAAGCACCGACAAAGAAAAGGCAGCACCGGCATCGAAAAGGAAGCACATTTGGAAGCACCGACAACGAAAAGGCAGCACATTTGGAAGCACCGACAACGAAAAGGCAGCACCGACAACGTAAAGGCAGCACATTTGGAAGCACCGACAACGAAAAGGCAGCACATTTGGAAGCACCGACAAAGAAAAGGCAGCACCGCCAACGAAAAGGAAGCACATTCGGAAGCACCGACAACGAAAAGGCAGCACATTTGGAAGCACCGACAACGAAAAGGCAGCACATTTGGAAGCACCGCCAACGAAAAGGCAGCACATTTTGGATGCATCATCGAATAAGGAAGCACATTTGGAAGCTCCATCAACTAAAAAAGGCAAAAAGGAAGCACAAGTTACGAGATCTAAGTCTTAGTAAGAAATCATAATACAAGAAATAAAAACATTACATTCTTATAATTTAAATTATTTATTTTATTGCTTTACATTATACAAATGCAAGTAAAACAAGTCATTATTGTATGTAGCCAGCATTCCTCAGTTCCTTGAGTATGAAGGATATTTCTTTGATGCACGAATAGTTTCCTGCACAAAGCGAACCATGTAGAAGTCTTAGCTGGTCAACCAATATGTTTGGATCTTTCCATGATGTGTAATCATTCTCTTCTACAACCATCTTCCTTGCACCTTTATAATAAATATTATGATCTCTGGTGTCTTCCGTTTTACCACCAACCGCATGGTAACTTTCATGTTTGAGACGGTGATCATCACAAGCTTGATCAGATTTATTTAATATATCACGTCGTTTCCATCGTTTCGGTCTCAGGACACCGCCACATTCTTCGATCTTGGCAGCTTTAGGTGCTTCATCATAGTCTATGTCTTTGTCAACAGCCTCAGAGTCACTGTAACAATCACCGTAGAAGGAATCGTCTTCACCCAATTTACCGTAATAATTCGATGTTGATGATGTTGAAGTGTCTTCATCGTCTTCATGCTTCCTTTTTAGGAGTCCATCATTTTTACAAAGTAGGAAAGATCTACTTGAATTCGGCTGGAATATATTCTCACTTTTCACGTTAAGGATTCTTCCATTGTCTTCATTCTTCCGTAAATCATCAACCTTCTTCAATTTAAGTTCTTTGTCGAGATCGGAAGAACCAAGAAAATTATTGTCGTAATGCAGATCACTCTTCCTTAGGCTAGTAGATTCATCGTTGTCCTCTAGCTTGTACGCAGGCTTGGCGCTACAAGTTCTGCCATGTATTTTTAGGCTCTCTCTCCGCGTAAACGACTTGCTACATCGAACACAACTTATCATATTGCGCAGTGGATTTTTAACACAGTCATTCTTCTCGTGTTGTCTTTTATTCTTTCTCAAGATAAACTCTTTACTGCAAAACTTACACCTATGTTCTTTCGATACAGCGGCAGATCCCAAATCGGAATTCATATTAGTTACTGAGACTAATACCAGATACCAATTGAGTGTTTTAAATTAGATTCAATACTTAAATAGAAATTTTTTCATATTTCATCAGCGAGAATTAATATATCTCATGCAAAAGTACTTTATGCATGTAGTTCTGCTTTCCAACAACAGATGTCGCCACATGTTGCTTGCAGGTAAATAATATTTAGTTCTTTTATGCGGGATGCGGGATGCTCACTAACGATCGCAAAAGAAGGATGGCTTCGCTAGACTCCAAGGAAAAGGAAGTTCGTCTTGCATGTTGGTGCTCCACAGATGTCTCATGGCGTAATATTAATTTGACTGAGTAATGATATTTGTTAATTCCACCTGATAAAAATATTGCAATTTTTGATTTAGTAGCAGAAATTATCAAATTAAATGTAACTCCAAATAAAATGACATGCCTCATTAGACCAAAAAAAATCCATGCAGAGAGCGGTTTCTCAGAATAGTCAGAAACACTTGAAGAAACCACAGGAATGATTGCAAGAACACGGGGAAAACCATCAAAATATTGTCAAGAATAATCAGGAGCACACTGAGAAAACCACCATAATATTAACAATAATAATCGGAAGCACACGGAGAAAACCATCATAATATTGACCAGATTAATCGGAAGCACACAGAGAAAACCACCACATGTTTTCTTTGATATCATAAAATTACAAGAAAAAATATTAAAAAATAATAATAAATTAATAAAAAAATAAAAAAAATAAAAATGCATAAACAGTTTCTGCTAGCTTGTAAACTTATCATTGTTGAGCAAAGATAGAGTTCTTGTAAAATTGTATATATATATAAATTTCATTAATATACATTTCAAAATATGATGTGTTATTTTTCACGAATATGCTCGCCCCACCGGCCATTCTGGCCCCACTGGTCATGCAGGCCCCACCGGCTCTCCATCTCTCTCATCGGCTTTCCATATCACCGGCACACCTATAACACCGGCTCTCCATCTCACCGACTTTTCCTGTCAAATATCTAAACACCATGTCATAAACGTAAACAAAACCTTCTATATCGCCACCCTCTGCGTTTTCACGAGCTTGGGTTCGTCTGTAATACCAGAGTAAGCCATACTCTAGTATTACAGGCCGCATTACAACGATGCAAGCTTACCAGAGACAATTAGCATATGATACATTGACACATAGCAAAGTTTTTTCATTAACATATGATACATTGTCACATAGCAATGCTGAAAATCGTGCCAACAACATTGAATCAATGTTAAAATCTTGTCTACAATAAAGGAACAACATTGAATTATTGTGTGTGTAACAGTGACTTGAAAAACCCAGTGGTGTAAAAGCCCAACGATGTAAAATACCCACCGATGAAAAAACTACTGCGGTGTAAAAGCCCACCGATGAAAAAACTCCAGCAGAATAAATGCCCAACGATGTAAAATAAAAAAAGCGATGCAAAACACATCGGTGTAAAATTAATCGGTTTAAAACGCATCGGTGTAAAACGCATCAGTGTAAAATGCATCAGTGTAAAAATAATTACATTTTGCCACAAACCAGTAGAGCATAACAACACCACCACCAACCAAAGTATGATTGTCGCCCGTAAATGCTCTATCGCAGTGCAGCGAAGCTGACATACTCTGATGACATCAGTCGTATCATGGAAAACCAACAAATCATAAGTACAATGCAAAAATGGACTCCCAACCACAAACACTACGTCCATCACCAAATAGTAAGTACAATGCAGAAACAAACTCCCAACCACAAACAACGTCAGCCACCAAATCATATTGAATTATAAGTATAATGCAAAAAATAACTCCCAACCGTAAACACCACGTCTGCCGCCAAATCATATTGTTCCATAAGTACAGTGCAGAAACGGACTCCTAACTACTGTTACACATAGTAATAACAGAGTAAACAGTAATCCTAAGCTCTGCTATCATTTTGTTACACTTCACTCTCTCTTGATTACTTGTGTAACTGGTGGATCTTTTAGTTTCTACGAGAAAATAATGATTTCGTCTATATAAAGCATTAAGTACTTCTTTGTTTATTTAACTTTTGATTACTTTCACATAGAATAATAAACTTGATAAATTAATTTACAAATATATTAATATTATTAAATTATATTATCATGGATTTAAAATACATTATTTTAAGAATGGGCCGGTTCTAATAAGAAAACTACCATTAATCATTGGACTTAATTAAAATAGAATCAGAAACAATAAACAGGTTTTTTTTTTACTATCCCAGTACACTTAGAGCGATTAAAGTCCCAAAAGAAAAATTTCTGGTGTCCCGATCTTTTCAACGTCGTGATTTAATGTAATTTTGAAGACATATAAAAAAAAGCTGAAGGACTGGATGTTTGATGTTCTTTGGCTGAAGTTGAGCTGCTAACGAGGCGTCATGGCACCTTAGTCGTCCTGATTGCTGGAGGAAGGACTCGAGGGTGGTGTTGTTAGGTCCGCATCCGACTTTTGGACCATCTGTGAACAGGTCAGAATCAAACATGATCATAACATGATCACAGATAGCAAAATAGGCAGAAAATGCCTACTAACAAAGATGATTGTGGTCGGGGAATAAGGTTTTTCAAAAACTCACCATACAGATAGATGGCTTTTAGCATTAGCCAGGGCGCTGTGCTCGCGAACATGCGGTTGCCGCGGACGTTTCCATAATTCAAAAGATAGAAAATATTATGTATTATTATTAATGAAGCATGACTACTTCCAAGAGGTACGTAGACTGACTAATTACTAATTACTAAAGTTGTAGGGATCACATCCCTTGCCTAGATGATTACATCATTAAACAACGACCAGAGTGAAGTCTTGATGTGCGGTTCGCCGACCATGTGTGTGGTCAGTCTGCTGTAGAAGTAAGTTTGAGGCGGCAGCGACTCGTAATTAAAAGACGAAGTAAATCAAAAAGGGGGGAGGCGTCGGCTTCTGGACCGAAAGGTTCTGAAGATTTACGAAGGAATGGTCGAGAAATACTAACTTCGATATCTCGAAGTTGGTGGTGCTGGCCGATGTCAGCGCGACCTACTGAGGGGTGTCCGAAACAAGGAGAAATCGACTCACATGACGCGACTGCTAAAGCATTGGGATTATGGAGGGGGCTAGTGCAGCGCTCTGGTGGCTTGGAAATGAACAACGGGGCACTGTTTGTTGTGTGAGGTGCCAGTGGGCACGCGTTTAGTGTTCGTTCAAACACCCAGGGGAAATAGCTCGCAACTCTGCCACGAGAGTGTGGATGCGATATATTCGGAAACAGGTGGCGTGGACTTGAGACAGGCTCAGGGTTGATGCCCGGCCATAGTACTGGGCCTGGTACCCTGGAAAGGCTGTAAGGTGGGATGATGTGAAATGTGCTGCTGCCAGTGGGAAATTTTCTCGGCAGCAGTTGGCGACATGTCGATGGCTCGAGCAAAATGACCTGTGCTCATGCCTGAAATCACTCGCGTAAAGCTGGCTCTCAGAACCTAGCTGCTCTAATAGCTTGCAGGACATAGCACTTATTGTCATGGCTCGGAGGAGAATTACAGGCGATGGACGTGCCCCAAGGTGGGGATAAGACGATAGAACTTGTTGGGTCATTAGATGGTTGGCAAAATTATATTTCTGCTGGGAAAGTTTGGGAAGACAGGTCTGACAAAGATTAAACGGGAGTATACAAGAGGCAGAAAAAGTTTAAATTTTTGCAGCAAAAAAAGAACTGAGACAGAATTTTTAAAAAAATTCAAATTTATAATTGTGCCAAAAATACCAATTACCGGCATACTAAAAACACCACGTCCGCCACCAAATCATATTGTGTCATAGGTACAATACAGAACCTTACTCCCAACTACAAACACCACGTCCATCATCATTTAATATTGTATTATATGAAGAGTGCAGAAACAGACTCCCAACCACAAACACCACATCTGCCGCCAAATCATATTGCATCATATGTATAGTGCAGAAACTGACTCCCAACCACAAACACCACATTCATCGTCATATGCACAATGCAGAAAAGTACCACCACCAAACAACAACTTGTGTCGATGATAAATTCATGGTATCTCAAACAACGAGGATGCTTAATTAAAAAAAAACATAACGGATGAACATCGAAAACTCATTCGATGTAAATACATCGACGAAGGCTTTGTACAGCAAATCAACAGAGACAGGGGTGGCTACCAAGTGGCAAACACTAGTCCCATACTCGTACATTGTGGTTCATATTCCTGAAGGACCTCTCCTTGGCTACCTTAGTGGCCCGGGACCCAAGAAGTCTCCACAGTGCATCACCCCGACAGGGAATACTGTGCGAAATATACGAGTATGGGCACTAATTTCAAGCTATATTTTGTATGTATTACTATATATGATTCATTCCCTATATATACAAATGGTAAAGAATTTACACCATCTTCACACATCATTCTTTAATCATTGTTAATGCATTCTGTGTATAATGTAATTTGGAGCGATCTTATTGTACGGACATTTGCGTCCTTAACTGCATGGCTCTCCATGACCTCTAAAAAATCTCCAAATGTTATTTTATTCTTAACCACACATTCCTTAATTACTTTTGCTCTCTACGTATTATTATTATTATTGCATCTGTAAGTGTATAATTTAGCTCTCAGGCCAACAAACACCTCCATTGCCGTCCCATTGCACTCGTCTTTTTATTTACCCACAATCTTCTTGTTCGTAGGTGAGTAGAAGGGGTGGCCAATGGGATAGCTGCTCGTGTCAAATATATCCATGAATTCAGCGTCGTCGGCCAGGTCCCGATTGAAATTGCGTGTCTGTATTTCGTATATGAAACTGTCCGTATCAATGTATGCCAGCATTATGTTGTCTTTATATTTGGTCTTCATCGCATCGTTGTGGAAATTGTACTTTATTGTCTTTGATCAGTCCTGAACAGAAGAGCCTGTATATATAGGACGATCAAGAAATATGTTCTCATGTTGAAGTTTAACTAATGTCAGTTTTTCGCTGAAGATTGTTTGGTCCTGGAACACTGCCTTGGCAATTACTTTTCTGAGCCTTTTCTCATTGCACATGAGTTCCATATGTTGCCTCTTAAATTCGTTTTTTTTTTTTTTTTTTTAAGTTTTCCGAATGATGCTTTATTGGAAATATAGAAAAATTATTTCCTTAAATTCTTTAATAACTGCTTGTCTTTCAATGTATTTTTCACAATAAGTGGCTCCACCCAGGCATAATGCTGAAATTTTAGGACTCTATGTATTTTCTTATATTTTCAGACTGTGCTGGAGAGCTTGCTTAAAGTTCCTGTAATTTACTGTATACTTATTCTTTTGCTCGAGCATCATCATCAATTTTGCCTGATGCATGCCGGGTGTGCACTGGCTGACGGGCAGGAAGGGCAGGTCTTTATGTCTTTCGTGGAGAGTGGACAGGTACTCTACATCATCTTCTAGGATGTAGCCCATTCTCCCCTCGTTAGGAATCGACATCACGTCAACATCTGTGCCCACCCACTTGGAGCTGCTGGTCGGTAGAGGCAACGACCTGGCCCATCCATACAAATGGTTGGCATTAAAATACATGATATATTTTAACGACTGTCTGGGATCATAGGTGCGAGGAAGGCAGGTGTTGTTCGCCTTGCAGTGATGCTTCACGACATGAGCGACCCCGTCCTTTATCCCAGATTCAATTAACAAATACATATCGTTCTTGGTCATCAATTCCAGCCATACTCACGTCTCCTTCATAATTGTGTCGAACGTGATCCCTGGCGCACTGACATTCACGGCTACAGTTTCCGCAGCCCCGGCACTAAACTATCGAAATGTCTAGCTCGAGGCGACAAGGGCATTAATTCGTTCGACGAAAAGTGCAGGCAGCACGATATTGCCTATTCCCTCAGCAAAGATCTGGAAACCAGGCACCTAGCTGACGAGATATTGGCACATGAAGCCGAAGATATAAGTAAATTGTGAAACGCGGGATTAGGAGAGAAAATTGCGGCATGGGGCGTATCCAAAATCATGGAGGCAAAGACTAAATTAGGAATGGGTTATAGTATGTAGTCTTCGAAATAACAAGATGAAGTTTGGTTTCCTGCCTCTGCTGTTACCTGCCCTTGGAACACTCGGCGGAATCGCTGCTGCTGCTGCTGCTGCGAACATATCTAGGGCTGTCAACAATAGCAAGAAATACCAAAACTAGTTAAATGAAGCTCAAAGACACAATGATAACATGGAAGCCATTGCCATCGGTAACATAAATCGTGCAGGACTTAACCTTCGGACTCGTATTAGAAAAAAACGAAGGAAAAAATCTCAAGTTTTTCCCGAAATGTCCAATTATCGTTATGGTCGCCATCGTGAAATTAAACATAAATATAATTTATATATATATACAATTTTTTTTAGTAAAATACTCCGCCATTTCGAATTTATGATGTCATATCTGCCATCTTGAAAATTTGTAATTACTATCCAAAAAAAATTTCAAAAAAATTCAATTAAAAAAATTTATATTTTAATACAGTTTTATAAAATTTTAATTTAAAAACTCACTTACGCAATGGAGTCCTCATTTCAGACCAGGTGAGAGCAAAAAATAATTGCAATGGATCTTTCCTCCATGGAAGCTACTGATAGACAGACCTCTCACAATTAATGCTAAGGCAGATATTAGACCGGCCAGTATGACATTACGTCAAACAGAACGTGTGATGGTTTCCATTGTGTGCTCCCGATTATTCTTATCAAAACTATGATGGTTTTTCCGTGTGCTCCCGATTATTCCTGTAGTTTCTTCAAGTGCTTCTGGTTATTTTTGAGAAACAGATCTCTCCATGAAGGATTTTTACTCTTAATGAGACATGTCATTTTATTCACGATTACATTTAATTTGTTGATTTCTGCTACTAAATAAGCACTTGTCATATTTTTATCTAGTGTAGTTAAATAAAATTATCATTACTCAGTCAAATAATAATAAGCTCTGATACATCTGAGAAACACTAACAGGAAATACGAACTTCCTTCTCCTTGTAGTCTAGCGAAGTCATCCTTTTGCGATCGTTAGTGAGCATCCCACATCCTACATAAAAAATCTAAATATTATTTACCTGCAAGCAACACGTGGCGTCATATGTTGACAAGAATCGGGACTAAATACAACAGGTTACTTTGCATGAGCTAAATTAACTCTCACCACTGAAGGGTGCTATTGTAGTCAGTTAGAGTCAAGTAGTCTCGTAGCCACGTAGCGTTGTGTCCTGGATGCCTCGTAGTCCTGTAGCCTCGCAACCATGTAACCTTGTGTTCTGGAAGCTTCGTAGTCCTGTAGCCTCACAATCACGTAACCTTGTGTTCTGGAAGCTTCGTAGTCCTGTAAATAGTAGATATTTTATTATATTTAAATTAATATTTTCCATTATAATCGGATAATAAATAAAGGTATTCATGATGGTGGACATGATTTCATACTAGCTGACGATATGTATGCATTGGTCAAAGTGTGGAAGATCAGTCTGTCGACGGCTACCGCGGAGGAAGGATCGGTCGGCATTTTTTTCTCTTAGCATGTTCGAACTGAGGACTCTAAGCTCCATGATGTAAATGCGTTTATTACATTTTTTAAATTTAGATTTGATAAGTTATCTTATTTTCTACCATAAAAATAACCGATTTTCAAAATGGCGGCCGTAAAGAAAAGTGCAACTATCTAGAATACAATATGACTGTCGATTTCAAGGTTAAAGCTCCCTACCAGCGGCTTATCGGAGGCTGTAGACATGGATGCATAAGCCGCTATGGGGACATTTCAAGCTGCTGGTATTTTTGAGGACTAAAAATGGCATATTTCCCCTTTATTGGGAATTATTCCCACGAAAAGAGAATTTTTATATGTTTTTAATTTTTTGAGATTTTTGGCGGGATTTTTTTCTAAACAACTGGAAATTTTGGCGAATTTCGGTGAATTTTGGACACATATTTTGCAAATTTTTGACAAATGTTGGCAAATTTTGAAGGTCAAAGGTCAAGGTCATCCAAGATGGCCACCGTGACGTCACAATCAGAGATATGGCTCGTTACTTCTCTCCACACCCAGAACCCAGTGCTCGAACATATTTCCTATACTACTGCAGACATTCCGATGCAATCTGTGATACCGGTATCGACTGTGCTGTTCCATCGGATGAAGTTTCGTCAGCAACATTGCAGTTTTCAAAGAATTACGAACGTTCATCGCGTCAGTGCAAATACTGTGGTGCGTCATTCACTGCTACTTCAATTGCGCCCAGTCATGAAAGAAGCGGGTGTTCGAATAATTCTCAAAGAATACTATTTCAATGCAACAAATGTAAGAAACTAATGCCACGTTTCGACAGCTTATATCGTCATTATAAAAAATGCTCCGACAAATTTATGTGCAGGCATAATGAACATGGTTGTTGTTTTGACACATGTATTGAACCATCCAATAAAAATATAAGCGGCTTCAAGGCGATGAGAACTTCAGTTCGTCTCTGGCTGCGTTGCTGTGCGGATCGGATAGTTAGACTTGGCTTTTCTTGAGAACTCGATGACATCATTACCACTATGAACGTTACCTTGATAGAAGGCGTACAATCAACAGTGCAGATAGATGGCAACGCCGACAAACAGATACATCTACTCTCCCAGCACAGCAGGAGATTTCAACGCTAGCTACATCTTCCACAGAGCAGACCTTGAAGACTTCCGAAGTTACCATTTCAGCGGTGTTACAATGGTTGTCAACGGTGTCACTCACAACGATAAAGGAAGCAGCATCTGACAATGTTCCATCGCCCAGCTGTGCGTACTGTGACAACATAAAAAACTGGAAATTACGTGATTATGTATTACAAAATTGTAATAATAGCTCTGAACGCATTTAATATCACTGCAACAGGTGTTGTAGCCAGTTTATACAGAACGGAAAATTTAAAAGACACATCAGGAATTGTGACAGACTGGTTGCGTATTCATCAGAATCAAGCTGTAATTACTGCGGCAAGACATTTGTATGCATAAAACATGCTAGGCATCATTAAATATACAACTGTCCTTTCAATTAAATCAAAAATTCTTCTCTGTGTGAAAAATGTAGTAATCAACTGTCATGTGGAAATGCTCTGAAAAGACCTGTCAAGACATGTAAAGGACTTACTTCGTTCTCTAAGAAGACTGTACAAATCAAGAAATGTTAATGATGTGTTTATCTTTTTTTCTTGTTGTAGTGTAGAATTTAAGTAATAAAATGTATTTTTTAAAAGAATTTAGGTTTTTTTTTCGAACCTGTTACTTTTGTAGTATTTTTAATTTAATTAATATTTTTTTGCATTGACAAAAGATCGAACCAAGGACAGGAAACCATCGATTCAATCAGTAAACTAATGAGTGATTTTTTGATGATTTTTGTAATTTATCCCGAATTTCTAGTTCAAAAATTACAGATTTCCAAGATGGCACCAAAATGAAAGGAGGTGGGTGCCACAGTAATAATAAATGATAATACTGCACTGTAGTAGGTAAAAATTTAACTAGAATGATGGTAATGCACTCTAGCAGATGGGATGTGTACTACATGACACTAGCGCTCCTTGTATCGATTACTGAAAACATGATGGCGTACATGACGTCAAACTAGCTGATGATTTATACATTGGCATTAGTGGTGGGAGGTCGGTCTGCCGGCGGCTTCCGTGGAGGAAGTATCGGTTGCCGTTTTTTTATTTTCGCCTTTACCGGGTCCGAACCGAGGACCCCGAGCTCGTTGACGTAAATGCGTTTTTAAATAATATTTATTCAATGTTTTTAATTGAAATTTTTATTTATTTTAAATATTTTCTTAATAAAATCTAATAATAATTATGGATTTTCAGAAATCCGCAGTGACATAAACCAATATGACGGAGTGATTTAATTTTTTTGATTATTTTTTAGTTTTTTTAATGTTTTGCTAAATTTCTAGCATTAAAAACGGTTTTTAAAGATGGCGGCAATTACGAAAACTGCAATGATCAAGAATATAATATGGCAGGTATGACGTAAGAACTATTTATCACTTTTAGGTTTTTATTAAGAATTTTTTAAATATATTAATAAATTGTATGTTTACTCTCGTTGGGAATCGAACCAAGGACCGAAATTGATAAAGTAACTACACATTTAAAGTAAACAATTTTTTAAAAATTTTTTTAATACTTTTGGTCAAAAATTAAAGAATATTAATCATATCATCAAGGTCAAGGTTATCCAAGATGGCCGACAGAGTCATAGGGCGGCTTGTCGTTGGGGAATTTAAGCCCCTTCAAGAAATTTGGTTCTTTCTAAGGCAAAGGTTTCTTGAGGTTTTTCGAATTACGAATTTTTGAGGGCCATAACCCGTAAATTTTCCCTCAAAACGGGAATTTTCCTCACAAAATAGGGTAATTTTTAGGAATTTTGAGTCATTATGAGTCATTTTTGCGGAATTTTGAAGGCAAAGGTCATCCAAGACGGCCGCCGTGACGTCAGATGTCGGTCATTGACCCCATCTTCACCATCCTCAGCCTAGAATCCTGGCGCAAGACCGGCTATCCTACACTACTCCATTTCATTCCATAGTTAAAATTTCGATCTGCTTATTAAATGATTTAATATTTTACGTAGCTGATCCGACAGCGTATTCAAGCGGCGGGTACGTAAAATAATGTGATTATTGTCAAGGAATGCACTTGAAAATACAGTTTGCATCTATTTATCACGCTCAGCATTATTTTTAGGAATTCTACGCTAAATATATTGTCCTATTCAGTATTACAAGTGTATTTTCAATATAGGAACAAATTAATTTTCTCGTCACCGAGATTAGATGTTACATATTTCTGGCGAGTACTGAAAGACTCGCACACATTTTTTAAACTATATGTGTATTTTTGCAGGTATATCCAAGATTTCAATTCCCTGTTGCATTTCTAAAACAAACCTTTAGGTGTGGAAATTTGATCCCGCAAACAATCCAAGAAACAGCTATATTACAGGAAGTGGCTTGATAAAAAACGCGCCAGTGTATACACTACATCCGGCCACTGCTGGCGTGAATGCGCCACGCGGTGTGAATAGTTCTGTATGGTTTCACGTTACCACAGTGTGGCGCATTACTATTGGCGGGCTCACTATGGCCCAGTGTGAAGGGAGCCTTAATGTCGTTTTGCAACTGCATCCTTTCTTTGTATGTTAGCTTATCCCAAGAAGTCTTCCTGGAGCAACTCTTGTTTGTGTAAAATGTCACAAACTCAGCTTCACGCAGATAGGCTACTTTATTACGGCTATGAATAAAAAAAAAACTAAATTTAAAGTGGCGTAGTTTTTAAGCTACATGCATTTTTTCAGAAGTTTTAAAATCCCAAGTCTGCACCAAACTATTATATAATGTGACTTAAAAATTCATTACGCAATTATAAACAACCATACCATTGATAACAATTCGAAATAAAAATCAAACCTACCATATATTTTGGTAAACATTTGTTTGAAAAACTCTGCAGAAAAAAATTAATCGGGTTACTTTGACCATTCATACTCTAAGAAAAATGACTATGCTGAATAAGCAGATTATTTGCTTAAATAAACTATATTTTTAAATAACTTTGTAAGTAAATATAGTCAAAAATTTTACGGTATTCATATAAGGCATGAAAAACGTACTTTTCCCCAAAAATAACGTGTTTAACCTTATTTTGAATTGTTCCCAGAAGTAGGATTATTCATGATTGCAAAGCAAAAATGTGTACTCACAGTAAATAATAATTTGGTGGAGGATGGGGACTATCAAACTTCTGAAAAAGGCATATAATTGAAACACATGGACAGTTTTTTAGTTTTGTTTTTAATGAGAACCGTAACAAGTTGGCCTATCAACTGTCCTCAGCTTAAAGTTGAGTTCTTTGATATCCTATATACGTTTATGTAGCCATTTATGAACACAGGTTGCACGAAAATGCAAGAACTCGCTGCTTAAAGGGCGATTCTTAATTTATTACTAATAAACGTCCCGTGATAAGGGCATTTGCTAAGGCAAACAAAGTGTATTTGACAATAAGTTAGTTGTGGTACACTTTGGAAAGTGTGTGTCATGCTTCAGGAATTGTTCAGAATATGCACTATGAAGATAAACAAAGACTTCACTGTGAGATCACAAATTTGCAAAATGCTGCATTTGGCACATAATTTTTTTTAATGAAACCACATTGTTCTGCTGAAGTATATCTAATTACCTTACACGAGCACTGTGTGTGAACCAACGCTTCGACGTAATCCTCACAGGTGAAATCGATAGAATTTAGGCCAGGCTACCAAGCGAGCCGTGTAATTAACACATCGCGTCCAGTCCACTGTCAGGGGTAGGTAGCGTCCAGGATCATGCTCGTGTTATATGCAACACGCTACTTTACTATGCACGCTCTCCAGTCGAGACACATGACATTCACAGCTATAAACTCCGGTGCAAACACAGTCGTATCACCTTGCCCCTTCGAGAGGTGTTTCATCATTGCCTGAGTTCAGTGTGCACGCTACGTCTGCAGTAAGTAAGCCCCTCAGATTTAGAAGGGAATTACTTTGAAGGAAAGGCAAAACGAAAATATGTATATCCTCTCGGGATAAGTATATATATCAGTTCCAGAATAGGCGTTGCTAAAACAACATTTGCACTGTCTACTACTTACTCTTACTGATAAATAATTTACCATAATTGAAGCTAGTACGGAATGCTACCCCGACTCCAAGGTTGATCTACATACAAGGTTAATGTAAATGGAAAAGTTACTAGCAAAAATCCATATTAACTTATTTTTTTGAATGAAATGGAAGGTGTAAAGACACAACAGAGTTATCACAAAATTCAAAGAATTGTTTACTAAGAAAAATGTTAAATTCACAACTATTCACACGAAAGTCAAAAACAGGAATTCAGAAGGGCACCCTTCTTTCTACAGCTAGCAAAGGATTTGAGTTGATGACCTCAAAAGGTTTTCAATCAGGACCAACAAAAAGGGTATAATGTACTTTGGGCGATAAATAATGATTACATTTAGGAAAGAAAAAAGGAAAGGTAAATATATAGTAACATTCAAAACTGCTCTCCTAATTATCTAGGGGTGCATTGACAAAGACATGTAAATAATTATGATATTCAACAGATTTGATGGTGCTGGGACCATAAAACGCGTAAAGATTTTCAAATGAAACAGGAACCAACATGCTCAAAGTTAAAAAAACCGAATGTTGAATTTTGTCTAACAGATCAATGAAGACATTGGGCTGTAATAATCTAGAACTTAATTTTCCATGAACACTACTATCTATAGCTTGTCTTAAATCAGAAATTTCCAAACACGTACTAGAGAGTCACTCATTATTTCTGAAAAGAAGAGTATTCAAATCGACTCTCCAACTTACTAACATAATTTTGTCCCAAACCTTGTGCATGGTTTAATTCATAAGCTTATAAAATTCATTGTGACTGTCTGAATAATTTTCTGCTAGATTCTTTATACGTTTTGTGTTATTCAATACTCTATCTTCTAAGTTCGTTACAAAGATCATACGATGTAAGTCATTCGGTAACTTGTTTTAAACATTGTTCCAAACTAGCAAGATCATCACTGTCAAGGGTTCCGAACCCTGTTTTTTAAATTTTTCCACCAAACCCACCAAATTAAAAATACCACTTTGGTTCAGTCATAAATTTTCCTGGGGTAGAGGGGTAGTTAAAGCCAAAGTCTCAGATTTGTAGGAAATATTTTTTTTTCAGTTGGTTAACTACGAGATTAAAGTTCAAATTCTATTAAATATTTTCGTTTTGTTGTGACTTGTTCACCGTGATAATGTTATTTAGAGTTACTTCCAAATTCTTACTCTTAGTTACTACGTGGATCAGATCGAAACTCAAAACAATGGAATAGAAATCATCAGAAAAAATAAGTGTGTCTTATTTTTCAAATAGCACACCAGTACTAAGATGAGTTACTGTAAAATTGCCGTAAACCAAAGTGTTAATACACAGAAGAAGGCACCACGCCCCGAAAATCATGTCCTACCACAAAGAACTGGGACAGAGCAAAACGAAAACATGGTTACACTGAAACACACACAAAAAAAATAAAGAGTGGTTAAACATTGAAAAACAAAGAAAAGAAAATACCTTATATCCACTTCAACACATATCACCAAAACAAACCTTAAAATAAATTAATATTATTTCGTTAATCCATAAATTCAACTAAACCATGAACATTATCCCGATACAAAAACTGGTCCCTATGAAATAAATTTAATATGAAAAACTGGTTGCAACAAAACTTAAACATAAGTACCATGTAATTTTATTTTATAAGCTTAGTACTATAAAAATGTGAATCAATTAATAATTTCCAGGTACTCCAAAACTAGGACCAGTGGATGATCAAGCCACAATCAACTGAGTAAAAAACCCTAATGAAACTAAAACCAACAGTGGACACAAAATTAGGTTCTGTAGCTCCTTAACAATGGACACACTCGCTGAAGGCAGAGAAAAATATTCCTTTAATTGAGAAATGTGAGCTCTCATGTTTTAAACTCCAGTCTAGTGTCAGGGTTAGCAAGGCTAGCCGTGACAGGAGTGAGAAAATGCTGGATCTGGTAAGGACCTGACCAACGGAAAGACAATTTAGCCATTTTCTTGTTTACAGTTTTGCTGGTAGGATGTGCTTTGAGATCACCTCAAAGTAAAGGATTATCAATGCGATTATTGTTTTATTCGACGCGGCTCTTCTAATGATACCACTTGAAATTCTTTAGGGCAGGTGCCTAAGCATCCTATACATTTTTAGAATCATTCGGCAATAGGTCATTTAAACACCAAAGATTGGACAAATGATTATTTGGAGTAAATGTGAACATCTGATTATAAGGAATATACTTGTGCAATTCACGATGTGTGTAATTGAAAGCTATTTGAAGCCAAACTAAATTTTTGTCACAACTAGACTGGTAGTTCGCATGGAAAGCGATTAACGCTAAATGAATGTTACAATTAAACCTTTCATCACGCAAAGTCGGAGGGTAGTATGGAGAAAACGTGACATGGCATATATATATATATATACCTATATTTATATATTAAAACTATTTGGAGGTAAACTGGGATCCATTATCTGAAACAATGGAAGAGGGGATGCCTAAATTTTGAAAAATGTTAGACTGAAGAGCTCGGATTGTAGAATGTGCACGAGCTTTCCTTAATAAAATCAACCACACAAATTTATAAAATGCATCAACACAAAATATGAACATGTTATTTCTATTTGTACTTATTGGCAAAGGACCAAAAAATCGATAAACAAATTTTGCATGGATTTTTCAGATAACTCTGATAACAAAAAATCAAAATTTTTGTTTTGGGAAGGCTTGCTAAGTGCATAAACATGACACAGCTTTACTTTTTCAAAAATTTCAGTATACAGACATTTCCAGTAAAAATGTTTTCTAATAGTCTTAATAGTTTTGTAAACACCTAGGTGCGCACCAATAGATGAGGAATGAAAATATTCAAAAACAAGGGGTTTTAAGACTTTAGGTAGCACAATTTGTTTCTCATTATTCAGAATCCTAAAATGCAGGATACCTTTCGACAAAAAATAAGGTTTTTGTAGAATATCAGATTTAAAGTTCTGGACAATTTTCTGCAATTCTTCATCTGTTTCCTGATGGGACTGAATTTTTTTTAAGTCACAGGGAATTCGGCCAGAAGAACATTACAAGAGTTTTAGAATAATGGTTTTGTTTGTTTATCATCAAATATATATGTGGAAGTGTGTCAGCAACGACATTTTGAGTACCTATGATGTGTTGAACCTTGAATTTTAGGGATGAATTCTCATATCCCATTTTAAAGTTTCAAAGGCCTTTTGCTGTGCTTCTCCCTATTCAAACTTGATGTTTTTATTATGTAAAAGATTTAGAAGAGCTGCCTTTTCAGGCATTTTTGGAATAAATTTACCAAAAAAATTGTATTATGCCAATTAACAAGGCTATGCCGTTAACATCCCGTGGCGGAGAAAATACGCAGATGGATTCAGTGAATTTAGGATCGATAGAGATGCCTTGAGGAGAAATTCTGTAGAATATATACTAATATTATAAAGCTGAAGAGTTTGTTTGTTTGAACGCGCTAATCTCAGGAACCACTGGTCCGATTTGAAAAATTCTTTCAGTGTTGGATAGTACATTTTCGAGGAAAACTATAGGCTATATTATATTATCGATAACATTAGGGATCCTTACTAAAAGTCAAAATTTAGAATCAAATGCTTTGGAGGGGGGTAGATACAACATGCAGTACACATACGAAGTGTGTGTTGACAATGCCGCAGGCGCTAGAAGTTTATTAAGCGAAATACCACTCAATGGCTCACTCATCGCGAGATCTCTAAAACTATACACCCGATTGACTTGAAATTTAGCATAGTTACTCATTTTGTGATGTAGACGCTCACTAAGAACGGATTCTGCGGAAATACGATCTCAAGGGGAGTTTCGGGGGCGTAATATATCAAAATTTCCAGTTTTTGGGTAGGAAATCACCATGGCAACGGCTGTTGCTTTGTTGCTGCTTCATTCGTCTCTATGGCAACGCCTATTTCATTGTTAGTGCAGTCCTCATCACAGTTGAAATTTTGCGGGTACTTTAAATATAAAAAATTGCCCTTTTTTTCAAGTAGGCCTATATATATTTTACAGACTTGAAACTTCACAGTAATGTTCCTTATGTTACGCAGGATGACATTTTCCGAAAATTAGATCCCATGGGTGGTTAAAACCAGGCAACAGTGGGTACTTTGTCTGCATGAGAACAGGATTTTGCATTGTTCATGCCTTCTGCGTCTCCATGGCAACGGGCATCGCGCGGCAGTGGCGTACCCACAAGTAGGGGCATGTATAATGAGCGGCGCAAGAGTGATCTGCCTGTAGACTGCCGTAGCGAAGTACGGGTACATCAGTTGAACGTTGCGTGCACGAGTCGGGAAACCATCGGTGCTATTAATTTTCTCTCCGGTACATTATACAGCATTGTAATAAATTTTCACTGAATTTTTTTTATTTACCATTACTGTAAATGGGAGATGTGGCTTAATATTTTTCCATTAGTATGGCCGTGCGAAGCCGGGTCGGGCACCTAGTAGAATTATATCTCCTGAATGGCAAATTTAACCTTTTGTGGATTTATGGTCAAGCCAGACTTTTCTAAACGAGACATAACTTCTTTTAAATGCTGTACATGTTCATAAAACATATTTTAGAGTATACAATGAGATCATCCAAAGAATTGTAAACATATTTAATTTTTATATCATTAAAAATCTGATCTAATTATCATGCGAATGCCTGGGCACTTGTAGCAAGACCAAACGGCACACTTGTGAACTGATAAAGATTCCAAGGGACACATAAACTCTTGATTGGTTTAGACTCTTTTTTCAAGGGAATGTGATTTTATGCTGAATTCAAATCAATAGTCGTGAAATATTTAGCCTTGTAAAACTAGTAAAAAGCTGAATGTAAATCAGGCAAATGCACAGTTTCAGTTTCAATCTACTATTAACGCGACGAAAGTCAACGACTATTCGCTATTTACCATTAGGTTTAGGAAACAAAAATCCGTAAATAACACACTGTAAAGTAGACTGCTCTATGACACCTTTGTCTAACAACTGTTGTACGTCGTCTGAAGAGATTCATCTGAGGAGGAGCCAAACGATAAGGATGACGTCTGAAGAAGCCATTGTCATGTAAATTGATTTCATACTCAAGAAGTTCAGTAGAGCCTAATTCAGAAGTGAGAACTTTAGAAAATTGTTCACAATTTTTTTTAAAATAGCACAATACTGTTTAGCGGGTATATGACTCAAAGGATCACATACATTATTACTATTTTTATCAAAAAAATTATTGCAAACATATTATGACTTTGATTATCATCTGCAAAATGTATCTAAAGGTTAGTTTGAAATTGAATAAAAAATTGGTTGTCTGTGCAGTCGGTTTACAGACGATAGTTTAACGTGACAACGTCATAACAAAACATTTATGAAATGATTGCATACTTTTATGAATAAAATTGAATCATTTTTATTTAATTATCACTATTTTGTAGGGATACAAAGAAGGAGTGAAATGAAATCTACAATTTAATTGATAAATTTACTTTTATTTGCACTTATTAATTCAAATATGTTTATTACTTTAACGAAGAGATTATTTTAACTATAACTTATATACATGTTTGCTATTTAACTTCTTCCAATCTGTGTTATTCTGTTAAGGATAGGACGATGATAGGAAAAGTAGCAAACGATTGGGAGTGTTTGAAGTTTAATGTGCCTCAAAAAAGTCAAATCGATTGTTGTTCCAATTGAGTGGAAGAGAGATAGATGCGGCGCAAGCGTACAATTACCGTAACGGGACACAGCGTAACGGGACAATGTGCGTAACGGGGCCATGTGCGTAACGGGACCATGTGCGTAACGGGACACTTTTTCGTGCGTGCAGCCGGCGTTCATAGATTTATGAGACGTTGTCACGTCAAAAAATATTTCTCTTGCATTTCAAGAAACAGTCCAAACTTTTTCATGAAATCATCTCAAAGAATGAAATCCAAACCTACATCTTTGAAAACTAGACATGGAAACATCCAGGTAAAATTTGATATTTATAACTTAATAGTTGCACTACAAACTATGGGTAAGACTTAATTTCAAGCAGTGTACTTAAAATCACCATTTACAATTGATTTTACAAGATCTGCCTCCTTTAATTTTGTGAAAAAATCATACGAAATTATGGAACATGTGGAACCTGAATCTACGACACCTCTATTCAGGGAACTGGTACAGGATTTATTTCCACAAGATTAGGGGAACTAACATTACATAACAGATCTGGAATATGCTTACAGGGAGTTTGAATTATAAAATACTAGCTTTTACCTACGGCTTCGCTCGCGTTGATATCCTTAAATAAGTATCAAAGATCATTGCAAATAAAAAATAATAATATGGTAATTGGTTTTTTTATTGCTTGACTGGGATCATCAGTATTAAAAATTTTTACATACAATTTAGCTTAAAAAACTGAAAACATTCTTTATTAAAATATGTTTCACTACTACAAAAAAAATTTGAAATAATAACATTTTTAAAATTTCAAAGTATTAACATATAATAATTCAATTGTTATTTAAAAGAGTTCAAATTAGAGTATTATTCTAGGATGCTCCTGTATACTATGTTATAAGATTTTCTGTCCTGTGCAAACATGTATAGATTTCGGGCATTGGACACACGCGAATAGGCTACATATAGTTGGCCATGGGAAAAGCACGGCTTTTCCAAATGCACCCCGGCTAGCTGCAATGTTTGTCCTTGCGCTTTGTTGATGGTAACAGCAAAACTAAGCATGACGGGAAAATGAATTCTCTTGAATTGGAACTGTAAATCATTGGGGATGATTGGAATTCGAGGTATGATACACTTTCCCCTTTACAGACTCCTGTTAAAATGGTGGCACCAAGTAGTCTATATTCTATCCCAATGTATGATTCGAAGCCTCGTTCCATTACATAGTCGAAGAGCATCTAGATTTTGCATAGGCATGACTTGTAGATTTAGTTTCATTATAATTTTCTGTTCACCATACCTTTGACCTCGACTGTTGGCATTGAACTCTGACCTTGACCTTGAACTTTGACCTTGACCTTGAAATTTGACCTTGACCTTGAAATTTGACCTTGACCTTGAAATTTGACCTTGAAATTTCACCTTGACCTTGAAATTTGACCTTGACATTGAAATTTGACCTTGACCTTGAAATTTGGCCCTGGCCTTGTAATTTGTCTTTGACCTTGAACTTTGTCCTTGACTTTGAAATTTAACTTTGACCTTGACGACCATCATGGATCCGATATTTTGTGTTTAGTACTCGCTACCAGGAACGATAGTTAACATATATTACCCGCTAGAGGATATTGCCACCATCTTGTTTTCGTCTGCTGGAGGACACCATCTTGTGCGTGTACTCGTCTTATAGAGTGAATTACCATCATGCTAGTTTTATTCTAACCTGCTAGAGTGCAGTAATCATTTATTATTACTGAGGTTCCCGCCATTCGGAAATTTGGACACCATATTGAAACCATGTAATAATTTAGCTAGAGATTCGGGAAAAATTCCAAAAGTCACCTAAAAAATCATTCATTAATTTTCATATTCTATCCATGGATTCCTGCCCTCGGTTCGATTCTTGACCAGTGACAGGTGTTACTAAATATTAAATATATTTAATATTTTGTTTTCCATTACCTCTCGTGGAATTTATTAATCATTAACTCTACGAAAAACAACTCAAGAAAATGTACCTGACCAACTAAATAAATATAGTGCCGCTATGCCTTACATGAAAGTATAGTTTTTGATACTTAGAATAACCTTTAAAATGTTCATGTACAAAACTATCCATACATATACACCAAGCGTCTTCGGACCGCAGACCAGGTCATAAACAATGTCACACATATAGACCATGAACACACAGTACACACAGGAAAACAGAAATGTACACACAGTACACACAGGAAACGGTATGAACACACAGTACACACAGGAAACGGAATGAATACACAGTACACATAGAAAACCGAATGATCACACAGTACACACAGGAAACGGAATGAACACACAGTACACGCAGGAAACGTAATGAATACACAGTGCACACAGGAAACGGAATGAACACACACAGTAGCGGAAACACAGGCTTAGTTGGAAATCAGAATACAATAAATAAAACATTAAATTATTTATTTTATTTCTCAACATTATACAAATGCAGGTAAAACAAGTCATTATTGTATGTAGCCAGCCTCCTTCAGTTCTTTGAGTATGAAGGATACTTCTTTGATGCACGAATAGTTTCCTACACAAAGCGAGCCACGTAGAAGTCTTAGCCGGTCAACCAAAATGTTTGAATCTTTCCATGATGTGTAATCAATCTCTTGTGCCACCATCTTCCTTGCACGTTTATAATAAATATTATGATATCTGGTGTCTTCCGTTTTAACACCAACCACAAGGTCACTTTCATCATCGAGCTAGATCAGATTTATTTAATATAACACGACTTTTCCATGGTTTTGATCTCAGGACACTATAACAGTCTTAGATCTTGCCTGCTTTAGCTGCTTCAGCACAGTCTTCGTTCACGTCGTCAGCTTCAGAGTCACTCTAGCAATCACTGTAGAAGGCATGTTCTTTACCCAGGTTACCGTAAGAATTCGATATCGTTGATGTCGAAGTGTCTTCATCGTCTTCATGCTTCCTTTTTAGGAGTCCATCATTTTTACAAAGTATGGAGGATCTACTGAATAATGGCTTGAATGTATTTTCACTTTTCACGGTGTTGATACTTCCATTAATTTCAGTCTTCCCGAAGCCATTAGCATCCTTCAATTTATGTTCTTCGTCACGATCGGGTGAGCTAATACCATCACGCTCAGGACAAGGAAAATTATTGTCTTAATGGAGATCACCCTTCTTTTGTCTAGTAGATCCATCGATGTCCTCTATTTCGTAAGTGGGCTTGGCTTTACATGTTCTACCATGTATTTTTAAGCTGTCAATTCGTGTTAACAACCTGCTACACCGATTACAGCTTAAGATTTTGCGTAGTGGGTTTTTAGCACAATCATTCTTCTCGTGACGTCTAGCATTCCTTCTCAGGTCAAAATTCTTGCTTCAGTATCTACAGCGGCATCATTCCGATTCAGCCGCAGACAACAAACCGGATTCCATGGTAGCTTCTGTGACTAATGTTAGATACAAATTGAGAGTTTTCAATTGGAACAATAACTTATATAGAATTTTTTTAATTTTTCACCAGTGAGAGTTATTTATCTCATACAAGAAAATTGTCACAAGTAGTTCTGCTTTTCAACAACAGATGACGCTACGTGTTGCGTATTGTCAAATATCATTTTTTTATGTTGGATGCAGGATACTCTCTCGCGATCGCAAGAGAAGGATGGCTTCGCTAGTCAACAAGGAGAAGGAAGTTCGTCCTTCATGATAGTGTTTCTCATCCATCTTATCACATATTTTTGGACGGAGTAATGTTTTTTTTTGAAATCCACCTTATAAAAATACTGTAAGTGCTGATTTAGTAGTAGCAGAAATTCACTAATTAAATGTATCTGAATAAAATGGTAAAACTCATTAAGTAAAAAATCCTTCATGCAGAGATTGATTTCTCATCTGTAACCAGAAGCACTTGGAGAAAACCATCAGATTTCTAGCCGGGAATAATCGGAATAACTTGGAGAAAACTATCAAAAATGGACAAGAATAATCAGGAGCACACGGAGAAAACCACCATAATATTGACAAGAATAATAGGAAGCACTTGGAGAAAACCATTCAAATATTGACAAGAATAATCAGGAGCACACGGAGAAAACCACCATAATATTGACAAGAATAATCATAAGCACAGGTAGAAAACCGCCACAAGTTTTCTTTAATATCATATAGTTACAGGAAAAACATTTATAAAAAATTTAAATTAAAAACGAAAAAATACAAAAATTTTGGCTTGTACTAGAACTCTAACTTTGCACAACAATGAGAAGTTCACAGGATAGCAGAATCTGTTTTTGAATTCTGCCGTGGCATTCTCACAGAAAATACCATGCAATTGGAAGTCAAACAACTGCTTATTCTTTAAGAGAAATTCTGGGATTACAGTTGATGGCATGATTCAAACAAACACATTACACAAAAAATATATAAAAAAACTATAGCCACTTACAAGCCATGCAAACAATGAGGTAGGGACACATTCAAGGTAAAAAAAAACTCTGAACATGTGCAAAATACACCAAAACAAAATTCCAGAACCCTGCTCTGCTACCAACATCTACTGCTTACTCTTACTGATAAAGAATTTACCAGAAGTAGGGCTAGTAGGTAATGCCACCAAGGACCGAAATTCAATAAAATCTTAGTTTTAGTGAAAGGGTTATTTTTAGACACAAAAGGTTGACTGGTCATGCACTTTTAAAAAACAAAAATCAGTAAATAATTTAAAACCTGAAAGTTTTATTAAAGCTATTTTATGTTTTTTTCTTTTATAGATATTATTATGCCTTAACCATTTAATAGTTTAAAAATATTTCAACGAGAGTTTCTTTTCTACAGAGTATTATAAATTCATTTCTTAAATTTGTTGATAATTTAAAAAAATTAAGTTAAAACTTATATTATACTTATTTATGATCATTGGAGGCAAATGAAGTGAACTTTTACATTTAATTGACATTTGATACATTATCTGTAAATGTAACACTTTTTTTTGGTTTTAAAATTAATTTACATTCCAAAGATAGTAAATAATTTACAAGTTGCAGTCCGATGGTAAACAAAATAAAATTGAGGTCACATAACGAAAGCTTCTCTTGCTGTTTTTTGTTCCCGAAGTGAATTGGACATGCCAAAAATATTTGAGAAGAAAGATTTCCTGAAATGGTGCGGTCAATCCATGGCTGCTGGGAAGGTGAGGACACTCCTCATACGCCAGACAGCTAACAGGTATTCACATAGTGAACCGCATGGCCAGTAATAGGGACCGGACTTACGGCGGTAAACGAGGTTGCTGAAATTAAAAGACGACGAACTAAATTGAGAAGATACATTATGGCGAGGTTACAAAAAGAAGGTTGTTCTGACCTTGGCATTAAACCAGACTGTACCTACAGCGCAAGGCACTTATGCACTTAGAGAAAAGAAACAATTCTGTAACGAAAGCATCAAATAATTTATTATCTAGATATTTCCTTAACAATAACATATTTTGTAAATTAATTTTTCTATAGAATTCTTGAGGTTGGATTTAAATCAGTAGTATAGGAATGACGGACCGGGCACAGGGTCCAGGGGGAGGAGCGAGGAGCTGGCCGAGCTCTGACATCACGTACATCTCCGACGTCACGGCGGCCATCTTGGAGGAGTGTAACGGGACACCGCGTAACGGGACACATTGTAATGGAACAAGTATATCAAGGCGGCCATCTTGGATTCGCCATTTTGGATGATGTCATTTTGTTTTCTCGAACATTCCGGCGTTGTGTTTTCCCCCATTTTGAAATATGACGACACCGTTGCAATTTTCGTTACAGTCGCCATCTTTAACTTTTTTATTTATTATCCGATTTTAAAGAAAGAAAATTAAAAATTATAATAAAATTCACTTAATAAAATTTAAATGAAAAATATTTAAAAAGCAAACATTAACGACACGGAGTACGGAGTCCTCGGTTCGAACCCGGTGAGGGCAAAAAAAAAATGGCGACCGATCCTTCCCCCGTGGTGGCTGCTGGGAGACTGACTCCCACCACTTTTTTTCAATGCATATATATCGACAGTGTGCATGAAGTTGCAACTGCGCTGCTGCGTAACTCCCGCAACAGTGCGATTAGCAACTCTTCCCCACACTCATGCCCCAAGGCCAACCAAAGGTAAATAGCTTATTCCCTTATTCCCCGGGCAATGTGTGAGTACCATTATAAAAACACAAAAAATTAAGTGCAGTCAACATTTACTATCAGACCTACCTAGGATTACAACCTCCTCCATGTATACATTGCATGAAACACAAAGATGCCCTATACAAAATATATATATATATAACTATAGTTGAAAAAAAAATCTAAAGTTTTTTATTTTGTCCTGTGCGCGCACTTTCCCGTTTGCTCGCGGCTCATTCGGCAGTCTTCATGATAATATGTAAACGCACTTGAACTGTGTCCGTGCACTACATCCAAATTATGACTATGTGGGCCCGAGTGACAAGTTCATTAACTTCTTTAAGTTCATTCATCCACTACAAAAATTATTGCCGGTCCTGAAGAAAGTCAAATTATGTTGCGAATCATAGTCTATTTTAGCATTTAGTATTTCACAGCCCCGACCTTCGCCTATTCTGGCCATAACATGGTATGAGCGTCGACTCCTTACTTTGAGCATGTTGAGTGGGGCCCCAGCTGGTGGTCAACGCGCCTCCGCGCCGCTGCCACACCGCGGGCCAGACGGTCGCACCTAACCATCCTCCTGCTGTCGAGTCCGGCTTGCAAGTCCCGTACCGCACACTCGCGCGCCACCGCTGAGCGCGTCACTCGGCTACGTCACCATCGAGCTTCTTCGGCCGTCCTCGGTTACACTCGAAACAACGACATCCACACATGACTAGACGGCCGTTGAGCAAACGGTTTCACGTTCTTAGAGTCCTCCTAATGCAATTAAATAAAAAAAACTAATAAACATAACTGTGAATAATGAAATAACAATAACCAAATAATTAAATTATTAATAACAAAAACAGTTACCGGAAACGGTAACAAAGTCATGTCCACCATCTTGAAATTTGGACACCATCTTGAAAATCTTTATTTATTATCCGATTTTAATGAAAAAAATTTCAAAATTCATCAAAAAATTAACTTATTTGAATTATGTTTGATTATATCGATGTACGTCCTTGGTTCGAAACCGGCGAGGGCAAAAAATAAAACAAAACATATTAAATCCTTCCTCCACAGAAGCCACCTACAGACTGACCTACCACCACCAATAACAAGGTATTTACCATAAGCTGGTATGACATAATGTCAGCCATCTTGTCTTTGTCCGCTGGAGGCCGCCATCTTGTTTTCGTTTGCTAGAGTGTGCTGACGACATGTTAGTATGATGTTCTGTTCACCATAACTTTAACCTCGTCTATTGGCATTGAACTTTGACCTTGACCTTGAAATTTGACCTCGACCTTTAAATTTGCCCTTGACATTGAAATTTGACCTTGACCTTTAAATTTGACCTTGACATTGAAATTTGACCTTGACCTTGAAATTTGACCTTGCTCCTTAAAATTTGACCTTGACCTTGAAATTTGACCTTGACCTTGAAATTTGACTGTGACCTTGAAATTTGACTTTGTCCTTGTCGACCATCATGGATCCGACATTTTATGTTCAGTACATGCTACCAGGAGCTACCACCTGCTGGAGTACGCCATCTTGTGTGTGTGTACTTGTATTATAAAGTACATTTCCATCTGGATAATTTTATTCTAACCCGCTACAGTGCAGTAATCATTTATTACTGAGGTACACCCGCCATCTTGAAATTCGGCCACCATCTTGAAATCATGTAATAATGTAACTAGAAAAGCGTGAAAAAATCCAAAATTCATCAAAAAAAATACTCATTAACCTACATATCGATTCGATCCGCTCCAGTCCTTGGCTTGATACTCGATCGATGCAATAATGTTTAATTTTATGAAAAAAATAATAATTTCAATAAACCACGTTCAACATTCTTGAAGAGACTTTAAATCCTCTACTACCATCATCCTATCAGATATCAAGACCACCATATTGGAAATTCATAATTGTAATGCTAGAGATTCGGGAAAAAGTTCAAAATTAATTAAATAAATTTTTTAATCTATATACTGATTGATTAAATCGACTAAGTTCCTTGGTTGGATCCCTGGCCGATAAAAAACAACTTTAATTTTAAAAAAGTACCAGAAAAGTGTAAGGTTCGAGAAATAAAACACCACAAGTCTTTTACAAACATAATATTTATTACACAATTTCTATCCTACTACAGAATCACTTGCGAAAGCCAGCAATCTTATAAACATTTAGCCCTGCATAGACGTGCAATGACTACTTCTTAGCTCCAACAGCTCCAAATGCTCCAAATGGCTCCAACAGCTCCAAATGGCTCCAAATGCTCCAAATGGCCTCCAAATGCTTGACAGCTCCAAATGTCTCCAGCAGCTCCAAATGCTCCAAATGGCTCCAACAGCTCCAAATGCTCCAAAAGGCTCCAAATGCTCCAACAGCTCCAAATTGCTCCAACAGCTCCAACAGCTCCAAAAAGGCTCCAAATGCTCCAACAGCCTCCAAATGCTCCAACAGCCTCCAAATGCTTAAGACAGCTCCAAATGCTCCAAATTGCTCCAACAGCTCCAAATGCCCCAAAAGGCTCCAAATGCTACAACACCCTCCAAATGCTCCAAAGGCTCCAAATGCTCCAACAGCCTCCAAATGCTCCAACAGCCTCCAAATGCTCCAACAGCCTCAAAATGCTTAAGACAGCTCCAAATGCTCCAAATGGCTCCAACAGCTTCAAATGCCCCAAACGGCTCCAAATGCTACAACAGCCTCCAAATGCTCCAAAGGCTCCAAATGCTCCAAATGGCTCCAATTGCTCCAACAGCTCCATCTTGAATTGGTTCCAACTGATTCCAATTACTTTCCTTATCGAACTTGGCATGATTACTAACATGTTTTTATTAGTATACATTTTTACTAGCAGTGGTAACGTATTTTGCACCTTTAAGTTATAAGTTTTATTTAGAAATCAGATTTAGATAAATGGTAGATACCATTTGGAAAGAAAATATATTAATTTATCTTCAAGTTTATACACATACATTTAATTTAAGCCATTATTGTATGTAGCCAGCTTCCCTCAGTTCTTTGAGTATGAAGGATATTTCTTTAATGTTCGAATAGTTTCCTGCACAAAACGATCCATGTAGTAGTCGTAGCCTGTCAACCAATATGTTAGGATCTTCCCATTAGTTAAAATCAATCTCTTCTGCTGCGTTCATCATCCTTGCATGTTTATAATAAATATTATTATCTCTGGTGTCTATCGTTTTAACACCAACCACAAGGTCACTTTCGTCATCGTGCCAGTGATTATCACAAGCTTGATCAGGATAATTTATTTTATTACGACGTCTCCATCGTTTTGGTCTCAAACCACCATCACAGTCTTCGCTCTTGCATGCTTTTGGTGCTTCAGCACAGTACTCAATCATGTCAGCCTTAGATGTGTCAGCACAGTCTTCGTTCATGCCAGCTTCTGATGTGTCACCACAGTCTTCAATCATGTCAGCATCACAAACTTGATCACGATAATTTATTTTATTACATCGTTTCCATCGTTTTGGTCTCAGACCGCCATCACAGTCTTCGATCTTGCCTGCTTGAGGTGCTTCAGTACAGTACTCAATCATGTCATCCTCAGATGTGTCACCACAATCTTCAATCATGCCAGCTCAGATGATTCATCAAAGTCTTCGACCTTGTAAGCTTCAGGTGGTTCTCCATCTTTCATATTTTCATGGAGACGACTAGATATTGGAGTAAATATATTTTCAATTCTGATGTGGTTACAACTTCCTTCGTTTTCCCATGATGCACGAAGACATGAGCGGAGCAAATGTAAGAAGAATCCTTCTCGCATGCAGTTTCGATGTGATGAGTGTCATAAATGGTTTACTCAAATGGACAGTTTGCGCCGACATGCGAAAAACTGTAAAGATTTGTGGGTCTCCTGTTGAACTACCTGTAGAAAGTTTGACTCATCGCTTTAGATTGGTGACTCAGAAGCGTACAAGAAAAAAAAACAGATGTGCAGCAACAGATTGCTATGACGTCTGAACATGAAAATAAACCTAAGACTGTGTTCGGTGCATTACAAGTAAACGATAATGGCTTCTACTTGGCGCAGTCTTCATTTCGTGGAACGTTGGAGAACTACGATTATCTAAATATGTTTAGTGAGTCGAAGGACATTTGTAATTTTCTTGATGATATCGAACAGTACATAATCAATCAGCTTACTGATGACGTCGCAACAAACGGACCTTTGAAATATAACTTGTGGTTAGACTGTATATATGGAAAGCCATAACTGTTCGATGACAAAGTGAAGAAGTGTGCATTCAAGACTGCGGCTGCAGTAATTTACAGTTAAACAATGTGAAGCAAACTGTTAAACACGGTATCCAGAAACTCTGTCAAAAGAGGAGGACTATGTCTGTAAAAGATCTGGTTGGTCTCTGTCTAGTATAAACCGATTTCACGCCTATGCGGACCTAAATGTTTATAATATTGCTGGCTTTCGCAAGTGTTCGTGTAGTAAAATATATATTATGTAATAAATATTATGTTTGTGAAAGAACTTGAGGCGTTTTATTTCTCGAACCTGTAACTATTATGTTAAATTGTTGTTCTATTTAGTTTTTGCATCATCCAGGATCGTACCAAGGACCTTAGACAATCTAATTAATCATTACTTTAAGGAGTGAATTTTTTGATGGATTTTGGATTTTTTCCGAATTTATAGCTAAATAATTACACCTTTCCAAGATGGCGTCCAAATATGAAGATGGCAGGCACCTCAGTAATAATAAATAATTACTGCACTCTAGCGGGTAAAACTTAGACAAGTATGATGGTAATGTACTCTATAAGACGAGTACACGCAAAAGATGGTGTCCTCCAGCAGACAAAAACAAGATGGTGGCAATGACCTCTAGCAGGTGGTAGCTCCTGGTAGCATGTACTGAACGCAAAATGCCTGATACATGATGGTCGTCAAGGTAAAAGTCAAATTTCAAGGTCAAGGACAAATTTCAAGGTCAGTGTCAAATTTCAAGGTCAAGGTCAAATTTCAAGGTCAAGGTCAAAGTTCAAGGTCAAGGTAAAATTCAAATGTCAAGTTAAAATTTTAAGGTCAAGGTCTAATTTCAAGGTCATGGTCTAATTTCAAGGTCAATGTCAAATTTCAAGGTCAAGGTCTAGTTTCAAGATCAAGGTCAAATTTTAAAGTCAAGTTCAATGCCAACAGTTGAGGACAAAGGTATGGTGAACAGACAATTATACTTACATGGTATCCGCACACTCTAGCAGACGTAAACAAGATGGTGGTCTCCAGCAGATGAAAATAATTTTTTTAATGATTTTTATAATTTTTCCCGTTTTTTTAACATAAAAATTACGGATTTTCAAGATGGCGGACGTAACGATAATTGCAACGGTGACGTCATAATTCAAAATGTCTGCCATTTCATCCTAATTTTCAAGGTCATGACCTGATAGTGGCTTAACGGCGGCTTGAGTTAAGGACATTTAAGCCACTTTTAGGACTTTCTAGTCGCTGGGATTTTTAAGGACTAAAAACGGGAAGTTTTACCTTGAAACGGGAATTTTTCCCTCTAAACGGGAATTTTTGAGTCATTTTGAGTAATTTTTGAGGAAATTTGAGGAATTTTTGAGTCCAAGATGGCCGCCGTGACGTCACAGAGGTCGGTCATTGACCCGACACCAAGCACAACACCCTGAACTCTGGGCTCGGAGCCCCATTCCTATAATACTGCAGTGCTTATTCGATACCTTACCCTAACATCTCCGAATACCGCCCTAAGTTGTGAGTCTTAAAAGCTAGATAATCTCAAACAGCTATGGGCTACGAGTTCGAACCTGTCGCCAGGCGACCAGAGGATGTGGTATTAATTTTGGTAAGTAATGACAACTCATCCTCCTACCACAATGAAGTCTTCCTGTTTCTGTGAGTTTACAGGCACTTGACGTCCACGTATTTTGCATATGACAAAGATGAAACATGTGGTTATAGCATGTTGCCTTTTCTGGAACCATTCCTAAACCATCCTTACTAGGCATTATGTCCAAACACAAACTCATGCAAAGCCCATTACAAAATTTTAATGCACGAAAATGTTCATACCGAAACAAAAAAAAAAAACAGAATGTATGAGAATTACAACCTAGACTTTTAAAATTACTAACAACATAAAATACAAATACATTAATATACTACATTTGGCGAAAGAGCCACGAGCACAAATCAGTTAGCACATGTGATAACAATTTAAGCAAATTAATAAGTAGGGGGAGGGCAGGTGTTATGGGGCGTATAAAGGATATGGAAATTAGGTGATTAATCACTTTTACTCATACCCCTACCAACTTCCCCTACCCCCATCACCACTCACCACTCCCCACTCAGAGGTGGCTACCCCCTTAATCTTTATTTATGAAATCGTTTTTAGTTTAAGTATTATTTTGATATGTGTACTTCTCCCCTCCTCCCAATTTCACTCCCCTCTTCCTCTCTCCCCTTCAACCTTCTCCATTTCCCCCTTTCCCCTTACTTTCATCACATTTTTTTTAATATACTGCTAGACTTAGTTGAGACATTGGGAGGTAGATGTCGCAGTTGTCATCCATCTTGGATGTCAGCCAACTTGAATGATGTAACAGGTAGGTAAGTAGTGCCACAGTCGCTGAGAGTTATTTTTCTTTTGTAATCTGAGTGCGTAGGATGGTACTCGATCCATGATCACTCCTGTGATCTCGAGGTTGGGAGGCAAGAACTTTATCCACTCGACCACTGACTCAGTTGAAGAGTAGAGAAGTAAAAAAATATATAATGAAATAGGAATGGAGGAGTACTTAACAAATAAAATTGGGGGAAATTATTGATGGGGCTAATCAAATTAATCGTGAGGAGGAGGGAAAGGTGTAGGAGGCAGAGGGGTGGACGAGGGAGGCAGCAGGGTGTAGTCAAGGGAGGGGAGGGTAAGATGAAATGTTTAAGTATGAATTAATGATGTGGATATCACCGGCAGGGTATAGAAGTCTACTGGGTTCACCGCTTTATTTAATGTTCTATATGGTGGGGAGAGCATGCCACCATCTTTAATTTTCAATATGGCTACCAGGATTTCTGTTGTCAAAAATTGCGGGAAGAGCGAACTACAGTTGCAATCATTAGTTGCATTATTTACTAATAGGTTATATTTCCAAATATGGTGGCCAGAGCGTGCTACATTCGCCGTTTTCAGCTGTGTTACTCGCCGGTAGGGTAACAAAAAATGGCGCGCTGAATGTAAAGAAGGAAATGGCGTCAACAATTAAAAATGATGGAACAGTTCCTATTTATGCACCTGATGGGCACATAACGACTTGTAAATTCTACATATTCAACTACCATATCCCTCTCTCTCACACACAAACACAAACACACATTTCCCCTCTCCCTATCTCCTCTCTTCCTCCACTATTCAACCTCTCGCCCTCTTTCATGCTCTCTTTCCCTCGCCTCTCTCTTACACTCTCTCTTTCTCTCCAACAAATATACATTTCCGCTTCCCCTCTCCTATATTCCTCCCCTACCCAATCCTATCCTTCCTCTCTTTCCCTCTCTCCCTCACACACTCAAACATAATTAATCCAAACTTATCATTGATAACAAACAAGGTTTGGAAACTTGTGCTTGCCTATGTAAAATAAACTCGGTAGTGTGCAGAAAACCTAAAATAAGGGCGGAGTGAGTGAAAAATAAATTTAGCTGAACTCCTACAAGCGTTACCTGCAGAGTTACCGTAGATCATGGTATATTATGTTGTTTTAAGAGAGAAAAAAAAACAGAAATAAAGCTCTTTATGGGTAAACAACTGTAAGAGGTATTTATGTAAGTGAAAAACAACCAAATGTTGGGATTTGATTTTTTTTATATTATTAATTATTATTAATCCTCTTTCTTGCAGCAGCTTTATGGCAAGCACATTATGTGACTTAAAATAAACTTGAAGATCGCAAGAGCAAGATCGCCATGAGTTGGTGATAAAATACACTTCACATTACACACAGGAGTTACGAAGTGAAATTTACAAAGATAATGCTATAACATTTAATTAAGCTGTCGGCTGGCCGCAGTGGCATTGTCTTTATTTTTATAATATTAACCTTACCGAAATCATAGGTGGTTAAAGACGCTAGAATGTCTTAATACTTAGTTTGCCTAGTTTTTCTTTTAAAATTGTCTTCTTGCCAGATGTGAAATTTATGAGGGAAAACCCGTGTTCATAAAGCTGACACAGCCGGCAGGCGACATCAAGATGAGAGGCGGTTCGACTTATGCTGTGAGAGTGAGTCTAGATGGAAAATAAAAGAGAAAGAAGCCAAAAGATGCAAAAAAGCCAAAGTAAAAAATGCATAACACTTACTATTTGGTGGGTAACACATACTTTAAGAGGCCTTAGAAAACATGCAAAGCGAAATAAACTTATTCTTACCTCAATAAATGTTCTGTCATCATATGTCAACACGATATTTTGCACCGAAAACGAGCGCGGTAGGATACATGCCCGAAGGGAAAATGTAGTATAAACATGCATGTTTTCACATTAACAGGCACGCAACATGAAAATTAACGTGGAAAAATCTACAAAACCCTTGAAAACAATCCGAAAAATTTTAAAATAATTACAAAGATATCGTAAAAATAAAAACCACAATCTACCTAATCCCACTAATATAAATTTCACGTAACTCTTTCACTATCCCGATACTAGTTTCAATAGTCGGAAAATAGACGACCTTTTCCCACCGAGACCACGCTTTCCACTGATAAATACTACAGTCGGCGCAACTCGTCTGCAGGTGCGGCTTTCTCCATCCCCATACGTCAGAGTCCGGCTTCTGCATTCAAACGCCCTCGGAATCTTTCTCATGGACCACCAGAGAATACCCCTATAACAACTTCGCCCATAAATCACACAGGAGACATAATTTACATTCACTCCAACAAAAAAAAAACATCGTTAAGAAATGTGGGCGCTCTCAAAGCCTCTCCAGCCCCAGTAGCACTTAAAGAAAATAAACTGAGGGGATAATGCACCATCATTACCTGCCTCAACTCACCCGTTCCCCTACTCGCTAACGCACTACACCTGCTCTCTGCTTTCAAGAGAAATGTCCGCCATCACTCAGTCTGCTATATTTTAAGATACCAACCTTGCTGATATAATAAAATACATTATAAATTAAAATTTGGTAAGAATATTTAACTAATATACCGATTCGTTATACAGCTTCTACTTACTGACATACCCAGTACTCCAGCAACAAATTCCCATATACCACTCTCATATAAAAATAAAAGTAAAATATCTACGAAATGACATTCCCCAACGCACAAGAAACAATGATGTTGTTACTAAAAAATATATTTATACTGATCAAAACGACACAAAACCAGCTATGATGTCAATAATGATAAAAAAATACGTTAGCATTTTCATTTATAAATTAACCTTTAAAAATAAAGTAAATACCTATTAGTAAAATTTATTTTTAATGTAAGCAAGTAGCATGTACACTACACCCAGCTTCACCCATCATCGTACACTTGTAAATAAGACCAAAAGTTTTATAAGCTACCAATATTAAATGGAAGACATACCCTCCCATAACTCGAACCAAGAGTCTCAATACTAAAAGCCTGACACCCATAAAACCTCACCCACGCGAAAGTAGATGAAGCTATTCAAGTTTCGACCAAATCCCAATAAACCATCCCTGAAGATACACTCTGTAATGCGGACCGAAACGCCAGTCAACTCATCCAAACCAAAAATTCTTAGGAAGATAATTAAGTACTCTACGGTTTAACGTTCTCATATCCTACTTGCAAACTCCTGTTACATTCATTAAAGTATTTATTTATCATAATTACTTTAATATACACCCTAATCTTGATAAATTTACCAATACAATATTTTTTTTCGTGTTAAATAAAACTTGTCTTCCTTTTAAAGGTACATATTACTTTGTTTCCAATGGGAATCTTTAAAAATAAAGTTAAAATTGTATTATTTGAAGCACATCGATTTTTTTGTGAAAGAACATAATAATTTTATTTAAAATAGTTAAAATATGGGAAACATATGGATTACTACCATTAAAAAAGGTCAACAAATCATATTAAAAATCAAGTACAGAAATAACGTTCATTTATTCCAGAGCAAAATGTCCCACTTGTAAAATGCAGAACTTGGTATACAAAGTACACGAGTTCAAATCCCAATACGACATTCATGATTTTAAAATATTCCCTACAAAAACCAATATTTCAGCCACATCTCTAAAGCCTAAGCAACCAACAATCCAAAGCGAAAGCAAAGTCATCCTGTATGTCTCCAGACCAAATAGCTCTATGGTTTCTCTTGCAGGCAATTACCTATCACAAGGAAGCAATTACTAAAGAATACTTACCTTATTGAACTCAAATGAGAGAAAAATACATAACAATTTTATTTTAACTCTAACGGCATTAAAATCCTAAGTATTTTCAAATGATGTGTTATTTACAACATTAAAATATATGCAAATCTATGCCATTTTATTTATATACTGCATATTTTGTAAACATACCGAAATATTAAATGATAAATGTTTTAGATAATCATTGAAATAACTTAAATAATTCGGAAGAAACATATTCTGTTCGGAAACAAGCAAAACACGCACGATATTACTACATTCAAGTAAACAGGAGATCATTAATATGCATAAGCCAAAAATCATGGTCGCAATTTGATATTTTCTAAAATATATGTTTCAAGCAACCTCTCAACCAAGGATAGCACGATAATGAAAATTCACAAAAATCCTAATAAAATAATTTACACTTCTGGAAAAATATAATTATCAACAAGAAATATATACCACGTTTTTAAGTACACGTATAATAAAAAAATTTACACATAAAAAACTATTTTTAATCTTACTTTATACAAAAAATTATGACCAGAAAAATATTTAACATAATTATGTCTTGCGAGTGCTCGTTGTAACCGTGTAACCCTTCTTCCTCCTTAATTGGAAGAGGGGTTGCGTCCCCGACTCACTCTGGGCGCGAAGGGAAAAAATAATTATTAAAACCAGGCATAAAAAGCTAAACAATATAAATTCCCCACACCACTGCCCAGGGGTCAGGCCAAAAAATTCAAAGGATATAATAGCAGAGTAACCATTAAACAAACAAGAGGCAAGACTTTGGACGTATGTTATTAAAAAATAGAAATTTGCAAAAATAATTTTTACTATACATAACCATACAAGCTTAGTTACAAAAGCTGACGTTAATAATGGCAGCATCTTATCCCCATTTGCGATACTAACAATAACCTTTAAAAAATCGTAAAAATATAAATACTGATAACAAGTATAAAAATATATAAGGGCGTGAGGCGTGGCCACTATAAAATATCAAAATTTACTGACTGCCCTAATACCAAAAATCAAACAAGACAATCAATACAAATATATAAAAAATTCTACAATAATAAAACTGAAGTACAAAAAATTTATTTAAATAAAGTTCTTAAACTCTCAATCAACGGTTTAGTCTTTCTTCAGATGTTCGTTGCTAAAGACTTGCCAAAAAAACAAAGTTAATATCCTAGGCGTGCGCTGGCTTCCTGACCTTCCTCACCAACTCCAGAGTCTAATGCCACGCCGGGCCATAGGTACGAATTCACAAAGGCGTGAACGATGATCAAAAAAAAATTATCTTATTTTTAAGGGAAATGTAGCAAAAACTCTTCACGTAACATAACTATGTTACCACAGAAGTATTTATCATATACTTCAAACAAAGTCTTACTTCTTTATTAACTTGCCAATGATTTCATAAAAACGTAGAATGGCCGCACCAACCAACCAACATCCGGCTGCGCATGTAGTCCAATACCGATCGCATACATTTAATTATACTGAACAAGCTGATATATTAGCTAAATGCAACTTTAAGTATGCAAATTCCGAAGACAAAGTCTCAAAAACAAATTGCAAAATGTTCGTTTCTTCCAAACTTATACTTTTATTACAACTACAGGCAAACGGGCGACCTTTTTTAAAAAATCCCACACTGGAACAACGTGTGAAACAAATGGGCCTCTTCACCAAACTGGCTAATAAAAGTTCCGTCCAAATAAAATTTAGTATGGGAAAATACACAGTTCACTAGGTTTGCCAAAAACCAGTGCAGCACCACGAGGGTAAAAATCAAAATTGCGGCCTCTCTTTACCTTAATAAGTTCAGTATCACAGGGCAAACCATTGCCCTGTCACCCAGCGTGGAGCCTCCACCCCCATACTCTTCGCCGCCCGGCACACCAGTCTCGCCGTCACATGGCTCTGTCCTCGACGGTCGCTCGGCACGCACTCCCGCCCCAGCTGATTTTTTATTCCCGGCAAGCCGAATGTCTGACGTCATCAGCCAACCGCCGGGCGCTCGCCAAGTGGTATTTACGTGAAACACAATCGATGTTCTTAAACTCATAATCGATAGCTACCAAAAGGCGTATAACTAATTAACAGAAACAAATATAATTTAAAAAAAATTTACAGATAAATTAACATTAATTAAAAAAGGCGTAAAAATACGTGAAATAAAAAACCATATAAAACTAGAGACCAGCAACAAAAATAAATTACAAGTAAAAATGTGGCCCTGCCGGCCACAACCGGCTTGATGAGAAGAATATTGTTACAATTTATCAATGTGGGGAGAACTGGGTTCGTAATGGATAGCCCAATTAAATTTTATTGCAGTTTTATTGATTACTAATATTTACACTAAACACAAATCACTGACAAAACTTTTTTATAAAGTTACTCAATGTTCGCAAGTTCCGCAGTTCGCAATCCTCACGGCACTCACCGTCGTGGGACTCTTCGCGGGACTCACGCTGCACCTGTCGCTGAACTCAGTCCCTAACTCTGTCACCGAACTCCATCGCTCAGTCAAACTCCGCGTCGCGCCACTCTCACCCTCTTCGCTGCTGTCGCACTTCCCTTAGCTCGGAATCTGCTCGGAACTGTCGCGAAGGCCACCATCGCGGCTAAAGTAACTAGGAGTATCCTTCTCGAAGGGACGAGAGGGGCCGATGACGAGCCACGTCATCCCGGGCCGAGCCGACGCCCGAACGTTTGAGAAGGGTGTCGTTAGCTCACGCGATGGCCCGCGTTAATCCCAAGGCCGCTCAGCGACAGCTAACGGCGCAATGGGCAGGACGAGGGTGGGGGAAGCGGAGGGTGGAAGGGGGTAGCGACGACACTTGTAATCCGGTCAGGAACGCATGGCACGTCTTACGTCAGTGGAGGCCACGTGACATGCCCCTGACGCCAACCAGCTCCGAACCCGGTGCGCGTCGCGGCCCTGCTTGCCTTTGTAACAATATGAATACCGGTGACTGCAAATCGAAATCATAAAACCAATATGACACAAATGCAAATTAACATAATTGCTCTAGAAAAAATAAAATAAACCGAATGTAAGATTGAAGGCCGACTTAAAGCGCACGCTACACGATCAACGTAACAGCGGAGAAAATAAAGAGACTTGAAACAGGAATAAAAACAAAATAAGCATGGAAATAATATTGTAGGAGGGTACATTATATAAAGCTATATTCGACATATGAGTATTCCCTGAACTGGAACATCGTGTCGATACGAATAAGAATAACATACTTGAATTGCGAAAATTCAAGATGACACATAAAACAGTCATACATTCTTGATTAATGACTGACAGGAAGGCCGAAGTGAGTGGTGGCGAGAAGAGAGAGATGGTGAGGAGGAAGGTTGACAGTGATTAATTACTTAATTTGCATATCCTTTGTGCGCCCCTGAACCCCAGCCTTCCCCTACTTGAATCAAACAAATTTTAGATTCATAGGATTTCAAATTATTAAAACACCTTTCGACAAATAATGGCTGTCGCAAAACGAAAACAAAAATGCATGTTTGCACGACCACAGTGGCAAATACAAGTTCAGTATGTTTTGACGAAACGATGGAAACGTGTTATAATAAATAAATCTGATAAAGCTTATTATGATAACTGGGTTGATTGTAATATTAAATTATTTATAATGAACATGCAAGGAAGATGATGGTAGAAGAGGTTGATTACACATCATGGAAAGATACAAACATATTGGTTGACCGCCTAAGAATTCTACATGGCTCGCTTTGTGCCGGAAACCATTCGTGCATCAAAAAAATATCCTTCATACATACAATAATGGCTTATTTTACTTGTATTATTATATTGTCGAGAAATAAATTAAATATTGAAAGTGAAAATTTAATGTTTCATATCTTGTATTCTGATTTCTAACTAAGCCTGTGTGTTTCCGCTACTGTGTGTGTTCATTCCGTTTCCTGTGTGTACTGTGTGTATTGTGTGTTCATTCCGTTTCCTGTGTGTACCGTGTGTTCATTCCGTTTCCTGTGTGTACTGTGTGTTCATTCCGTTTCCTGTGTATACTGTGTGTACATTCCGTTTTCTTGTGTGTACTGTGTGTACATTCTGTTTTCCTGTGCGTACTGTTTGTACATTCCGTTTTCCTGTGTGTACTGCGTGTACATTCCTTTTTACTGTGTGTACTGTGTGTACATTTCTGTTTTCCTGTGTGTACTGTGCGTTCATTCCTTTTCCTGTATGTACTGTGTGTTCATTCCGTTTCCTTTATGTACTGTGTGTTAATTGTGTTTTCCTGTGTTTACTGTGTGTTCATTCCGTTTCCTGTGTGTACTGTGTGTTCATCCGTTTCCTGTGTGTACTGTGTGTTCATCCGTTTCCTGTGTGTACCGTGTGTTAATTTAGTTTCCTGTGTATACTGTGTGTGCATTCCTTTTCCTGTGTGTACTGTGTGTTCATGGTATATATGTCTTACATTGTTTATGACCTGGTCTGCGGTCCGAAAACGCTTGGTTTATATGTATGGATGGTTTTGTACATGATTATTTTAAAGGTTATTCTAAGTATCAAAAACTAGTCTTTCATGTTAGGCTTATCGATAGCATATTTAATTAGTTTGTCAGGTATATTGTCTTGAGTTGTTTTTGTAGAGTTAATGATTATTAAACTCTACGAAAGGTAATGGAAACCAAAATTTAAAATTCATTTAATATTAAGTTACACTTGTCACTGCTCAAGTATCAAACCAAGGACAGGAACTGATCGAATCAATTTGTAAATTGATTGAAAATTTTTTTGGTAAATTCTGGATTTTTCCCCGCATTTCTAGCTAAATTATTACACGATTCCAAGATGGGGCCCAAATTTCAAAATGGCAGGCACCTCAGTAATAATAAATGATTACTGCACTCTAGCAGGTCAGAATAAAACTAGCATGATGGTAATGTACTCTCTTAGACGAGTACACACACAAGATGGTGTCCTCCAGCAGAAGAAAACAAGATGGTGGCAATGTTCTCTAGCAGGTTGTAGCTCCTGGTAGTATGTACTGAACATAAAATGTCGGATCCATGATGGTAGTCAAGGTCAAAGACAAATTTCAAGGTCAAGGTCAAATTTTAAGGTCAAGGTTAAATTTAAAGATCAAGGTCAAATTTCAAGGTCAATATTCAAATTTCAAGGCCAAGTTAAAATTTCAAGGTCAAAGGTCAAAGTTCAATGCCAACTATCGAGGTCATAGGTATGGTGAACAGAAAATTATACTAACATGCGATACGCCCCTCGTGCCCTAACATTAAATTATTTTAATTTAATTTTAAATAAAGCCTTAGGAAATAGCTGAGCAGAATTATAAGGAAAAATACAAGTAGTACCAGAGGGGGCACAAGGTGGTGAACAAGACAATTTTATACTCCCTGCACACAAACAACTTGGGAGCTAGTGGATCTTTTAAATATATATAGGTAAGAGATAAATAAATACATAAATACATAAGTAAAAACATAAGCCACATAAGTACCTTGGTCTATAGGTTCCCTGTTTTATTTTAAAATAATTAAATGAATCAATTTTTTTTTGGTTTCACAATAACATGCTATTAATAAGTTACAAAAAGGAGGGCCGGCGTGATATTATTAAAACAAGTCATTCAATTCTTTTAACAACAAAAAAAAATGACATTTTATAGTAGGTTAGGTTCGTCCACTCATTACTGTAACAATTTTTTATATTTTTATTTTATAAGTTCGCTATGGCACTGCTCGCTGGTAATTCTTAAATAATTTGTTTCGTTGGCGGTAGGGAGAAGTTTAATTTTAGATATCACCCGGGGGCTTCAAGTTGGACATCTTGCCGGGAGGAAGCTCTTCTTAGAGAGAATTTTGAAGCTGGAGGTCCAGGACAACATGATGGGTGCAATTTCGCCGCCCAAATGTTGGACCCTGTCTGAAACACAAGCCAAATTCCAAACGAATTAGACCTGCTTCCAGACAGTCAAACACAGTCGGCGCGAAAAGGCCAACAAACGGGAATTCGGGGAGGAAAAAGATCGAAGTAACTCACCAAACAGGGTGTAGCTCCAGGGCTCAAAAGATTTCTCGCGCCGACATCCAAATGGCGCGGACCGAAAATAGCGCGGATGACGCGACCGCAATCGTCATTTAGAAAATAAAAAAAATTAATAAAATATAAACTAAGACATGACTTGTACTAATTGTTTTTACTGACTGGCTACTACTGAAATTTAGCTGGGATCACATCCCTTACGGCAGCTGACTACATATCTTATTGGGTAGCAGTCACTAGGCCGAAAGTCATTTGGCCGAAATTTCGGCCTAGTGCCTTTCGGCCAAGTGCCTGTCGGCCTAGTGCCTTTCGGCCAAGTGCCTGTCGGCCTAGTGCCTTTCGGCCTAGTGCCTGTCGGCCTAGTGCCTTTCGGCCTAGTGCCTGTCGGCCTAGTGCCTGTTTCCAGAGTTAAGACATATTTCCAGCGAAATAAATTTTCAATTTTTCGGCCTAGTGCCTGTCGGCCTACTGCTTGTCGGCCTAGTGCCTGTCGGCCTAGTGCCTGTCGGCCTAGTGCCTGTCGGCCTAGTGCCTGTCGGCCTAGTGCCTGTCGGCCTACTGCCTGTTGCGTATTTTGAAGTGAAACAAAAGTAATTTATTTTGTTTTTCTTCTTCATTTAGTCACACACACATGGAGCTAGTGCAGCTTCTAAGTGGGGTACAACTTGTTTCGAAAACACTGTCTCTGGAGGGTAATTCAAATTAAGGCCCTGAAACTATTACGCAATTTTAATCCTACTATGGTAAGGTTAATTTATTATCTTTTTTTTACTTAAGTAGTTTTTCAGTAGCAAATTACAGTTTAACTTGTTGTTTTAAGAAAATCAATTACGTGTTTGTTATATTCATATATATAAGACCTTTGCATTATTTGACCAAGATTTTAGTTAGAAAAGGAGCAAGGAAAAATACAAAAAATAATTATTTCTATAGATAATTTTATTTCTTTTTTAATACAACTTTTTGTGGTTGTTGAGGGATGCAAAAATGTATTTCAGTGTTATTTTTGTGATTAATATAGGTTCCTTTACTGATATGATTATATTAAGATTAAGTTTTGAGTGTGGTAAGGTGAGGTCTAAGCTATGGCTACGGTGGAGAAATGTTATGGTCTGAGTCAAAGCAGAGTGCGGTTCAGCTAGAACTTTCCGTGCGTTGTGTATGCTTCAGGCTTAGAGGATTACAGGAAAATGTGATCAATTTCCTCCCCTTCCTCATTTATTTCAGTCAAGTGAGTTTCAATTTAAGATAATGGACCGTGTAGGTTTTATGTCCGATTTTCTTAGTAGAAAAAAGGAAATTTCTTGATAATGTGCTGAGCAGAGTAAAATGTAATTGAAATAATGAAATAATTTGAAGGCTTTTAAATTTTTTTTTTTTTTAAAATAGTAGTATATAATAGGGCAACCAGGCACTGGGTCCTGGGTGTTTTGACTGTGGTGCCGACTGTAATATTGGATTGTGACGTCACGGCGATCATCTTGGATGACCGTGACCTTGACCTTTGACCTTGACCCAGCGGACATTTTGGATCCGCCATATTGGATCCGCCATCTTTAAATGGAGTGCCCCACTATCTCATGATGAAATTTTCGTCACGGTCGCCATATCGATTTTTTTTTTTGTGTTCTGCCGGAGGCCGCCATCTTGGATGTCGTAGACTTTGTTTCTGTTGTTTGTTCCTAGAGAGCACCAGCATCGCTCATGATTTTTTTCTTGTTCCACTGGAGGCTGCCATCTTGGATACCGTCGTCTTTGTTTCTGCTGTTTGTTCCTAGAGAGTGCCAGTGTCGCTCTCTCACATCACATAAGGTCTATTTTCTATTACCTACCAGAGCTATTATGGTCTTTATCGACATATTAAATTTAATTTTTTATGCAAAATATATTGGAAGTGCTGTGATTCGAACCATCGCAGCTCTGATCTCTAGGTTGGAAAACATACACCTTTAACCGCACGGCCATCGCGACATTTACCAGACTGAAAAAGGGGATTCGCTACTGAAAATGTTAACTTTTTTTTTTTATCTTGTGAGGCATTCAGATATATTTTTTTCCTTTTTAAGTGTATAAAAAACATATACATAAAATAAGAAAAAAATTAAAATGTGTACGGCGAAGGCTTTTTTTGTAAATTTTATGTAATATATATGTAATGTACAAATTTTTTTATAACTCTGGAACTATTTATTAGATTTTCATGAACCAAGTGTAATTTTGCAGCTGATGATGTCCTCTTAATTATAAGGTAGATTCATAGTTGTACTTTTAAAAACGTGGATATAATACAAATATAACTATTTGTTTTTATTATAATAAATATTTACATTAACAAAAAAAATTAAATCTCAATTAATACAAAAGTTACATTCATAAATCAACCTAAATACTTAGTTCAAATACTGAAGAATGCACTGTAAAATTTTTATCCCCGTGCTACAATTACTTTTTGAGTTATATCAATTCAAATTTAAAAACACAAAATATATGATTTGCAGGAATCACCTGTTGAAAGTTATAGTACCTAATATTTTGCACAAATTCAGTTCAATAGGCCAACAAAATTTTGTTTTGATGTCTCTGCTTTTGTTAGTTTATGAGCCTGATTTATTTTACATAATAAAATTCTTATAAGAGTTTCTTGTACATTTTTTTTGTATATTTTTATAAAAAAAAATGACAAAACTTACTCCGAAAAATGAAAATTGAGAGAAAGTTTGTTTGGAAAGAAATAAGTTTTGCAACGGCTTCAAAATTCACCAGCACCATAAGTTAGGCCCTCCTGTTGTTTTTTTCTTTCTTCTTCTTGAAGTTGTGCTTGTCTTAATTTATTTTTGTATTCTGAATATTTTTTGTGTTTTCGGACCCTAGCAAGGCAGAGTCGTTTCCGATCAAAGCTTTTTGCAATTTTTTCTGTCTGTGGTCCTGGACTAATGCCACCTTCCTTTTGAAAAACAGACACAGACTTCATGCATCCAGTGTTATATTGACAAATGCCCTCACTGACTCCAATTTCCAATTTCTTCTTTGAAGCAAAAGTGGTTTTTGGGCATTTCGACCATACAACACCGTGGAGTGATTCATTTGCATTTTGTGTCTTTCCTGTTACACACTTTCTTAGTAAGTCATCTGAAGATAATCTTTCATACAGGGGAAGTATTTAATCAAATACTTTGTCACTAATAGGTGTTCTAATCATTTGGTTATGTGGTCTAGGTTTTTCCATTTTTGCTAATGCTCTGTTGAAGACACACCAAGAATTATTTCCTTCGGGACATTTCTGAGGTTGGGGATTTTGGTCTGTTGAGTTACAGTGATGTAATGTAGCAAAAATTGCACCTTTCATCTTTTTAGTATCTCCTAGATTGTTCTGGATAGCATTTCTATAGTATCCTGTAAGTTTGTCTATAGTTGTAGCCTTGAAACTTCCATGTTTTCTCCCTCCAAGTGGATCACCTTTCCCTGTGTTCTCGGAGACTATTTTTCTGAGGCCTGTCCCTAACCTTTTAGCCACATGATTCAAGCATTCAACTTTTTCTATTGCTAACTCCCCGTAAGGCTTTATAGAATTCAAGTGAGCAAATGTTTTTGAATCCCCATCTGATACCAAGGTAGTGTACCAAAAACAATGTTCCTCTGACCTTTTCCAAAGCCGTTCCGCTGCAATAACCTCCATCATTGGAGAGGACCCTTCATAATTTTGTTGACAATCTGTTATTTTATGACTGTCAAACCAGTTCTGAAATTCTACAGAGTCTTTTCCCAGCTGGATTTTCATCTTCTCACATACCCTACAGTATTTCAAAAGAACCTCATAATCAATAACAAGTCCTTTTAGAACTTCCACGCAACAGCCAATCCCATTTTTTGACGTGAATCCTCTCTTTTGCCAACTTCCGTCATACATTACGCTGATATTGAAGGGACCTTCATCATCCATTGACCTGCCATAAAGTTGACAATATGCTTTACGAACTTTAATTCGAGCAGCTTCTAAATTTTTCTTGGCAGCTTCAATGTAAATTGTGTGCAGTTTTCCAATGTGCCAACTGTAGGCTTTACTTTGCAGTGTTTTCATGTTTAGGTACATTTCAAATGTTTCTAATGCTCTATGACCCTTGCCAATTGATGAGAAAGCCTGTACCATTCGACGATTGACATCATAGGGAGGTCGAGATGAATCAGATTGAGATAGGTTGACCGTTTCGATGTTACGAAACTTGTCTCATAGGAACATGTAAAACATTCTATTTTCAAAATAGATGCAAACCCTTTAGAAGATGTAGTAGATGTAGTACTAACCTGCAAGTTCTTATTGAAACACTCTGGGCATGGAAACAAAGAGATAAAACCAACAAGAAGATTCTTATCAACCAACAAGTAACTAGCTGCTGACTCGTCGATTTCCACCTGTTCACCATAGTTATTGTACAAAGCAAACCCTGTTACAGGGTCTGGTACAGTACCCTCACTTGATACACTTAGACTAGGTTCATTTCTTCGAGAAAAATCTTGATTGTTTGAAGGTATAGGTAACCTAACCTCACTTTGTACTTCATCAATGTTTTGGTTGGAACTCACCTCGCTGACATCCTTTTTATATCGCTTATTTATATTGCTTGAATTCCTTTGTTTGATGTTTTGCCTTTTTTTCGATGGTCTGCTCATAATTATAACATCTAACTTTACAAACTCATTGTTTTATTCAACATCAGAGAGCACAACTATAGAAATAGAATCATAGAGTAAACAAGTCAGCTGATTATTTACTTCTTCTTTTCCATGAATCTTATTGCTCTGATAACTATATTAGTAGACAGTTGTTAGTTCATAAACATGAATTTAGCATGTTCCATAAGAATTTAGGTCTAGCTTGTGAACATTCTTGAATAAATGCAATTTACTTGTGAAATGCAGACTTTGGGATTATGTAGTGTTGAAAAAAAGTAATAAATTTGACTCTTACAATGTTAGGATATATTTTTTAAACATAATTACCTTGTTAATTACATTCCATAAAAGCTAAAAAAAATTATTTCAAAAAATTTAAAATTTACAAATTTTTCATTATTTTCAGTAGCGAATCCCCTTATATAAAAATACCATGCATATTCGGACTTGTAATTTTTTTAATTTTAAGTAATAATAGCACCACAATTTCGAGACAGAACCACCATCTAGTATTAAGACATAACTGTTGCAATTATCGTTACGGTTGCCATCTTGAAAATCCTTAATTTTTATGCTAGAAATACCAAAAAAATTCCAAATTTTTTTTTAAAAATCGTCTACTCAAATGTTTAGTTATTTTAACTATTTCGGTCTTCGGTTCGATTTCCGGCGAGAGTAAACCAGTAATTTATGATTATATTTAAAAAATTCTTAATAAAAGGTAATAAAAATGCCTTACGCCACACACGTTATTCTGAATTATGTCACCACTTGTACAATTTCCATTATGGTCGCCATCTTGAATTTTTTAATTTATTATCCGATTTTAATAAAGAAAGTTCAAAATTCATTAAAAAATAACTTATTCATATACTGATTGATTATATCGTTTCTTGTCCATGGTTCCATCCCTGCTCGATTCAAAACAACTTTAATTGCAAAAATTACACAAAAGTGACAGGTTTGAGAAAATAAAAACTCCACAAGTTGTTTTGAAAAACAAAAATTATATTATATAAATTCTACACTACTACAAGTAAAAAAAAAACACAGAAAATATACGAAAGTCTTGGTTATGATTTATTTTCACATTTAATTATGTGCCATTCAAGATACTGTATAGCAGTTACACCTGTTTTCCGAGGTCGATTAGCGAAACACTTAAAGCACATCTTACACACTAATTCTTATGTTGATGTTTTGTAACCTGAGGTCTCACAAGTCGGAAGAAACTTTTGATGTAGCAGTAGTGTGCAGCACCGCTTTCATTTGTCACAAGCAACAAATCGAAATGATTTTTTTTTTTTTTTGGTTATCCGAATCGGACACACCTTATTATCCTCATTTAGTGCATACACATTAACTGAACTTAAGGGTTATTTCTCTCAAATTTTTTTTATCTTATTTAATGGTGGCGGATAGTACAGACCATCAAAGTTGTACTTATTCTCCAAAGCATAATACCTCTTATCAACACGGTTTTGATGACTTCCCTCGACAAATTGTGACGTTTATCATAATATTTTGGGCACAAGTTTGAAATGCCCCTCGTGCCTCAAAATTATATCATTTTAACTTGATAATAAAAACCTTGGAAAGTGCTGGGCAAAATATTAAGAAAATTAAAGTTATTTACCAGAGGGGGCACGAGGTGGAGAACAAGACAAATTTAGACTCCCTGCTCACAAGCAACTTGGGAGCTAGTGGATCGTCAAATAGAATAAGGTATATAACAAATTAATAAACACTACACAAGTAACTTCGTCTATAGGTTCCCTGTTTTATTTAAAAATGTAACTAATTAATTCGGTTTTCCATTTATTTTGGCATTTGTAAGTTTCCCATTGAAGGGTATTAACAATATATTTAAGTTATTTGAGAATGGGCCGGCCCGATATTATTAAAACAACACATATTCAACTTTAACAAACGAACGATTACATAAAAAAAATTTGAAGTAACACACCAAAATTTGATTCGTCCAATGATTACATAGATAATTAGTTTCCTTGATTCAACATGTTCTTGAGGATTAAGTTTCTTAAGTCACTGCTCGCTGGTAGGCTATTCATTCGGTTAATGTAGTTCATAGATAGAAAGGGGGAGATGTTTATTTTACATTATCACCCGGGTCTTCAAGGTAAGACGTCGGGCCGGGAAAGATATCTTCTAAAGGGACTCGGAGCTCGAGGTCCAGGACAACAAGCTGGGAGCAATTTCGTCTCCCCAGCACTTGGACCCTGTCTGAAACACAAGTCAAATTCAAAACGAATTAGATCTGCTTCCAGACAGTCAAACACAGTCGGCGCGATTGCCAACAAATGGGAATTCGGGAGGGAAAAAAGCTGAATTACTCACCAAACAGGGTGTAGAACCAACGCTCAGGAGACATCTCGCGCCGACATCCAAATGGCACCTACCGAGGAATCCGCGGATGACGCGAAAGAAACCATGATTTAGGAAGATACAGAAATTAACAAAATGTAAACTAAACCATTATTCGTTGCCGAAATGCCGCGACTAACCGGCTACTGCTACATTAGATTTTGGGATCACATCCCTAAACACAGCTGACTACATCTTAATTCGAACGCGTACATCGTTGCCGAAAAGCCTCTTAGCGCAGAGTATGCCGAGAAGACGTGGTCAGTAACCGAGGTCAGAGTACTAAGTCCCCGCGATGGCAGACACAGTTCCTAATTGAAACGGGCGCTAAGGCCCTAGGGGAATGGAGGGGGAAGGTTCGGTTCTAGGCCGAAAATTTCCGAAGGAGTCCGAGGCGGGCGTGACAACAACACAACATGTGCGCACTCTCTACCGGCGGTAACAGGAAGCTACAAAGAATCGACTTTAACAGGACGCGACTAGAAAGCATAGTGCCTTATGGCGTAGCTGGTGGTGCACTCTGGTTGCCTAAAGGGGAACTAACGGGGGTGGTGAACTGACCCATCGCCAGGTGTCACTGGCATTGTCTCTGCTCGCTGGCCACCAGGGCCGAAGTTACTGTTTCTGCCGCTAGATGTCGTGGAGGTCTCTGTAGGACAAGGGAGGATGTCCTTGGAGTAGGCCATCGTCTCGGCGAGGTTCACGTCAGGTCACTGCTCCTAGCCTTATTTCTCAGAACAAAGGGGGGTGGAGAGAGAGGGGAGGGTGGACAGAAAAGCGCAACGATTCTGGGAACGAGCATCTACGGGAGACTCGTTCGTGCCGAGACTCGCTACTCTCAGCAGGCCTCTAAGAAGCAGCCGCTTGCAGGCCAGAAGCTGCTCTATGCGATTTTAGTCATGCAGGGAATTAATATTACAAACCCGGGACGTGACTGCAGGCAAGAGAAATTTCAACCGGGCTGCCCACGTCCACATTAGACTAGCAAAATATCAGATAGGTCCCTGAGAATAGTGCTTCAGTACACAGGCACAAAGTTTAACTACATGGTGTACACCAGCCTAGCAAAGTGTAATTCGCCCTATTGTAACCAAATAAATTGAAATAAAATTTCCAAAATTAATTCAAAATTATAATGAAAATTTAAAAAGGTTTCGAAATGCCTAATTTCCGGCACAAGTTTTGAATTTTAAATTTAATTTTTTTATTTTTAAAGAAGGAAACCAAAAAATAGTTGTATTTTTAATTTAATTTCAGTTTTATTCTATTACTGTACTCTCCGACGTAATCTTGTGTAACCCATTGCACCTGCGCTTGTTCGCAGGCCCAATTAGATACTTTTGTCAACGATTGGTTATCGCAACATCTCGGCCGCAGTTTGCATCACGTTTTCTCCCTGTAACAGTATGATTATTTGTGCTAGCGAACACTACCCCAAGCCCCGTGCTAGCATCTTTCATTTCTCGGAGGAAAACATAGGTAAGCTGTTTGCCAGCACGTCGAGTTGCATATTACAGTCCCCGGCGACGCCTCGGAACAGTCCACACAACCCGTTTCCCAGACGACTTAGCAAGTTTTGACTCCCATTCCCTCATCTTCCACCTGTGGGTTCTCGGGAACTTCAACCCGGAGCATCGACCTCCAGTGAACCCACGCAGAGTACATGATCTCTCCAAGGACATATTCCCTTGTCCAATAGAGCCCTCAGCAAAGCCTAGCGGCGGCAAAAATCCCTAACATTGCTCTGTCCGCTGGTGGCAAGTGCGCCCAGTGCACTCTAGCGGACGTCTCTGTGACCCTCCAGACAGTTTCTCATCTTGGCCGCCACAGTGCTCTACTCATCCCTCCCATAAGAGACAGCTTGTCATAATCGACTTTGGAAGCAGTCGCGGTGCGATTGCGACCTTAGTCCGCCCGCGACCCTGGTGAGAGCGCGGCGAGCGCTTTTGCAGTCTGCTTCGTTCCTTCGGGCATTTTCGGATACCTTCAGGTCACCACCATCCCCCTTCTTCTTGTATCGGTGCTGTAACTTAGTTAATTAGGTGCGCCGATGCCATTTTTGAAGATTCTAAGGGCAGCTTCTGGACAGTACGCGCCAAACGTCGCGATTTGCGAGAGTCCACCTCAGTATTACTTCTAAGACTTGACACTACGTTATGTAGTCACGAATGTCAAGACTTAAATGCTTAATTTATTTTTTTTAAATTGGCTGCTCGTAATAGTTTTTTTTAATCTAAATTATTTCTTCACTTTTCTCGTCATAGCTACCGCGGACTTCCGCGCCAGAAGTTAACTACTCTACTCCTGGAGCCAGCGAACGTCACTTCACCCCTCTGTTATGTGTAAGTGGTCGTCATATCTCCCCTCTTCTTTTTTGCCTTTCCCATGGCGTAGTCTTGCCCAGCCTTAGCTGCCTGTTAATCAGTCTAAGCAATTTGGGACTTTGGTTACAGGCGGGGTTCAAGATTTAGATACAAGAATTAGAATGGAACTTCTCTGCCAAAATTAGCAGTCCATGATTGGTCTCATTTTGTCACAAGTTTTCTCCCCACACCGGTCGACATATCGGTTTCTTCATAAATCGAAATCTTCTGGACTTTAATCTACAGAAACCTCCGGTGCCAGGACCGCCGGTTTTCAGGACACAGGATTTGGTTAGATTCATTTCAAAAGCAAATTAAAAACAAATTGTAATTGTCTTTCTTTTGAGCCTGCGAGCTCACGTAAAAGCAGGGTCAAGTTTAAGAGATATGGTTGTCTTACTTTTATGTGTGTTTTGTTGCCCCGGGGCTCCCTTCTGTTTATAATTAATGTATTTTAATACATGTGTACTTAAAATATGAAGATAAAAGAAAATAAAAGCTAAGTAAATAATTTTAGTAAACGGGCAGTTATATAAATCAAACCAGCATTCTTGTTATTTCATTATTACTCATCCTCGATCCACATAGCCTCTTAGAGCTTCTAGTAGGTTATAAGTAAATTCCTTTGTACGATGTCTGGGCACCTCTGTGATAAAAATTGTTGTTTTTGTTTGTGGGCTGAAGCTTCCAAGGCATTTTTTTTTACTTATTCATTTTTTGAGTGTTTATCTGAAGCCAAGCGTATGTTACAAAATCTTGCCAAAACATTCCATTTAATACAAAACTGATCCTTCAAGTTTTGGCAATTGACTACTGCTCTTTTGTTGACTATTGTCTCAGGTAAAGCAATAAATGAGGATGTCTGATGGTATGGAAGCATACAAGCACTTGATTATTTTCCTATGCACCTAATCTTGTGACTATCCATACTGTTACAATGCGAAAAAACCTTATCGCATTTGTCGCACTTATATGTCTCTCGAGATTGTCGGAGACCTACTGCAGGTTATTAGATGTCTTTTCAAATTATCATGTCGTACAAATTGTTTGCCACACTTGTTACATTGAAACTCTGTTCTTTTCAGTAAATTATTTTGACACCTGCTTTTTGAATATCTGCGAGCATTTGAAGTTCTATTAAATGATGCACCACAATATTTGCATTGACAGCGATGTACGCTCTTCATTAATTGAAGTCTGGAATGCAGATGATGAAACTTCAGCTAATGATGGAACAGCACGTATCGTTTCTCCTCTGCAGTCGGTATCGGGATCTCCACAGCTGTCGACACCGCAGCCATTGAGCTCTCCTGTTAATGTGGTCTCCTCTGCAGCTGGTATCGGGATCTCCGACACACCATCATTGTTGCTCTAATCGAGGTCCCCGCTGCTGTCGGTAAACAGTCTAGCCCGGTCGACATTGAAGCAGTAACTAAATCTCGTGAAATTTACTGCATAAAGAAGGTCCATACTGCACCACAGCCAGAGGTGGACTGAGGGTCCACTCGTCTGAACCTCGCTTATATACCCGCGGTTTACTGCAATACTACATGTGTCAAAATATTGTCTGTTTTTTAAATTATTTTTTTATTAGTTACCTAAATATTATAGAAATAAAAACACACAAGTTCAAGTTTTATTTATAAAAATTACACAAATACATATTCCGTTAAGGAATTAAGCATTTTCACAAAAAAAGTCTTTAATGATGGACGAACTGCCTCGTCGACTCTGGTTACAACTGGTGCGTCGACTCCGGTTCCAACTGGTTCGTAGGTCACGGGATCAGGGGCACATGTTTCCAGCTGGTCATCTTCTGCGACTTCGACATCTCTAGCGAGACATGGTCGGTGACATCTGTGACCACGTCTGCGCCTGGGCTTTGGCTCAATGCTAGTTGGGACAGATTCACTGCCTGAACTTCGATAACGAGACAAAAGTCGCTTGGACGTCTGCGTAGAAGCATCACAAGCCGCAACAGGTTGCAACACGCTCATGTTTGGTGTTGCACGTGCAGACGAGGCGACTACCTCAGCGATGCTAGCAGGAAGGATTGTGTGCTGTCTCATGTGATAAACGGCGCAGTTTCCAGGTTCGCAACAATCTAATAGCTGCTGAGTCGGTTTGTAGGACACAGGAAAGTGCGCAAACCACCAATGCTGAGCGCCTCCATCACAGGTTTCTGTATATGTACGTAGATACCCGGAATCCCAGTAGCTGTACTCGAAACTAATGAAGCTAGTTCTTACGCTCACGTACACGTTAGCAGGATGAAACGTAAACCTCTTCTTGCAGGTCAAACGACAACTGAAGGCACGTACGAATGTACGCCTTTTATATATGAAGGGTCCTACTAACACCATGTGTGCCATTTCTGCATTAACTGCGAGTTTGTACCAGCACATACTCGTTCAAGCTTGTCACATGACTGCACGTCATATATTGCACTAAGCTTGCGCATGAAAGGACAACCATAGTCGGTCTGTAGGTCTACAATTTCAACAGGAGCTTCACACAACTTAAATTTTTTCTGTTCAGGTCCAGCAACGAAAATTATTTGGTTTTGAAATAATAAATCTTCAATGGTGTTTTTGACTTGGTGGTACAGAATTTCCCTTCGTCCCACTCTAGTCCGTGATAATATTTACGTAGCCAATCATTTGACCAATTGCTTTTTTCGTCTAGTAGTTTCCAAGGATACGGAGGTCGGAACGTGCGAGTTCGAATCTTGTCTCCGGAGGTGACGGTAATTTTCTTGAGCACGAATCCATTTTGACTCTGGAAATCTTGCAGGTTGCAGTACATCTTGTCGCTAGCAATGCTCGGTTATAATTAAATTATTATCGATAACTATATTGTATTTATGTCAGAATTTTCACAAGTTTGTCTCGACAATAAATTGTACAGTGCAAGCCGATCTTGAAGTATCAGACAAAAAGCATAGGTGTTTGGTGGAATATTTTCGCTAGTCGTTATCTCGATCCTACAGTCGATGATGTTTGAATTTATTCTCTCATCCTGTTTGGAAACGTCAAACACCATTCTTGGAACTGTCGGGACTTAGTATCGGTGACTGTCTCTGCTCATAGTAAGCTTGCTGAAATTTGGCATACATTTGATATGCGACAAGAAATCTTCCACTTTCAAACTCCATGTTCATCCAATAAGGAGCGACTTACTCCTGCATTGAGCTGTCTTCCAGTCTGAAGCCCGACGATGATGTATCTTGGTTTTTCCGTAGCGAAGCTGGACTTTACTATCCAATTGATACGCTAACTATGAGGCAAGCCAGGATACGTTTCCAGGCTCCAGGATCGGAATGACACACCGAAGTTCTTGCCATTTTCTATGTTCTTCAACATCTTGACTCGTTCAACGGTGCTCACTTGGATGTGGGGCAGTATCCACTCGATAGACTGTAGTGTTAGCGAGACATCTTAAGGGTTTTCTGCAGCGGCGACATTTGCATTAATGTGCATGTTGGTTAAAAGCAGTACGAGCTCTTGTTTCGAATTAATGATTATATGCTTGTAGTCCTCAGCGAATCCAAGAAGCATGGGCAGAGGAACACAAACTTCGAACTTCCCTTCGGCATAAACCAGAAGCTTATATTCATCCTCGGGAGCCCAACCGGCCATCTTTGAGCAGATAGTTCATTTGGCGTAAGCTAAAGGTAATTGTTCGTAGCAGATGTTATGCATACTTCTCTCGTCTGGTCTACCTCGACACCATTGAGTACATATGTAACACGCTCGATTAGTTGAAGAATACCATTGCAGGATATTGACGTCGTTGTCGGATGCGTACCATCCGCTTTTGTCAGCGTGCCTCTTATACATATAAATGACTGCGAAGGTAGAGTACAGATATCTTGGTGCTGTACAGCAATGCGTACTTCTGATGGTAGTGCGTACGGTCCGAGAAGGAAGACTGGTACTCGTACAATTCCATTTTCGTAATGCTTTCTTCAAAAATGACCGGATCTTCCACGTTGAGGATTTCGTCTTCCATATTTATTCAGCACTTGTCCAATACTAAGAAGATACTTTATGCTGTCAGGTGTTAATGCACCGATGTCTGGTAGAGAACTGTTCTTATTCACCCCAATGCGATTTCTTTTATATCTATTCGGTGTTATGAACTTTATGCCCATCGCTTCAAGTGCAGACGTAATGTAATTTCTTCGTCTTGAAAATTCACCAATCGTCCTCGCTGGTCAACGATTCGGACGACGACTTCGTGTGCGCACTTCACGACGACTGGAACGTAAATGATACTTTGCGGTACTTCGACCAGTTTATATCCTGGCGGGACCATCGGCGAAAACTCGTGCAGCATGTTGCTTAGTCTTCCGTTGAGATACGTTCCACTTGCCAAATGACAGTTTATTCTTATGACATTCACAGGCAAAATGTTTACTGCGCGCGTAGATTCGTACGTTCTTCCTGTATCATACACCTTTGATTCGAATCCGAGCATGGTACCTATGGTGCCAGGTTTCGTAAAGTCGACATTTTCACTGCATGTTAGAATACTTTTTTGAGTGTTTGGATTTCCACGCAGTTGAAAGTCTACATCCTGTGGTAACATATCCCTGATGTAATTTGCAATGTCGTCAATTTCGTAAGAGCCAACAGGTAACTGTATTTCATGAGCGGTCCCATCGCTTTTCAGGAAGCAGATCTTGCAGTTTTCCTCGTCGATATTAGGTATGGTATTATACGTTTGAAAGTCTACGAGTCCGATACACCATTCTCCGTCTAAATCCAGAGGCGGGAAATGAACCGCCCGCAGTTCAGATGCGTGACCTGTCAAGGTAAGTGTTATCGACATGACTAATAAATTAACATCACTGCACAACCTTTAAATAGCAATTTATATTTGCCAGCTAATTTTTGTTTGTTAAAAAGCGAAGACACAAGTGTCCGCAGTTTGTTTGATTAGGCCTCTGTTCCGTTTCGTAATTGTAAAACACCGTAGTGGACCAGCCCAGGTACTGTCGCAGTTCTGGCGGAGGCCTCAAATTACCGAAACTGTCGTACTACTCGGCCATGTTTCCAGTCTTTACATAGGCCACCCAGTGCGTGCCTCGACCCGACGACGTGTCTAAATTAATTATGGCGCGCTCACGTGTCTTTGGCTTGCTGGGTAATGTGTCTCGCATAAACACGCCTCGGAAATTTGGTATTTTCTTTTTGCGTGCATACTTGATTTAATCTATATTGGTGAGCGGACTTTTCGGCAAAGAACTAAGGATTATTCATTCCTTTTTTTCTCATGACTCGACCTGATTTGTGAGGTCGTAAGTAGAGTCCACTGTTTTTATTTACCCATGGCTATGGCTTCCTTGCTGGAGTTGTGTCGTTGTGCTTCTTTTAACTGCTTGCGCTCATTCTTCGAAGTGTTTACTGCCCGCACTATACCGCTTTTTATACCGATGAGACCGCCGAGAGCACCCAATGCAGGCAAAAGCAAAGGAAGAAATCCTCCTACAATCTTCTTGTCGAGAGTCTTAATTTTTGCTTGTCTTTTTGCACGCCTTCATCAGTCTTGCGTTTTGTCTTGCATGAGTTAGTCTTTGTTTTGATGTAGCTGGCTCGACGAGCACCTAGTCCTAATTTGGTCTTTGCCTTCAAGATTTTGGAAAAGCCCCAAGCCGCGATTTTCTCTCCTAGTCCCGCGTTCGTCGATTTACTTATATCTTCGGCTTCCTGTGCCAATATCTCGTCGGCCCGGTGTCTGGATCCCAGATCCTTGCTTAATGAATATGTAATATCGTGCTGCTTGCACTTTTCGTCGAGAGCTAACCTTTTAGCTAGTTTAGTGCCTGGGCCGCAGAATCAGTAGCCGGGTATGTGTACCTGGAATGGCAGATTGTTTATCAGCAGGTTCACGAGTCCTGCACCGATGTGTTTTTTGTTCTTACCTCTTTCAGTAATTGCGCACAACTGACCAGAAAGTATAATAATGCTTCTTTCAATAAATTTTTTTTCAGTACAATGCAAGTCGTCAAGCAAGAAGTGTGTTTGCCCGTGTGCATTACGTAAGACGATGTATTTAGTGCACGTAAATCACGACATGGGTTACTGTTGCCTTCTGCCGAACGATGACTAATGGTGGGTTCGTCCAACTGCGGTAAAACGTGCGTTCTACTGAGTTTATTAGAGGAACCAAACGGTCTTAGGTTTGAAATTGTTTACCTCTATTCCAAATCGTTACAACAGCCAAAGTACCAGCGACTAGCTACAGTTATACAATCGGTGGATGGTCTGGAGTATTTTCCGTTTAATGATAATGTGGATGTGGTACCTCCAAGCGAAACAAAAACCAATTCCGTGTTTGTTTTCGACGATGAAATGTGCGAGAAGCAAGGCATAATACAAGAGTACTTTTCCATGGGCAGACACGCCAAAGTAGACTACGTTTACCTGTGTCAGACGTACAGTCGTATTCCAAAACATCTCCCACGAGACAACGTAAATGTCATAGTGCTTTTTCGCATGAATGAACTTAATTTATGTCATGCTTATTACGATCACGTAAACACCAACATAACATTCCAGGAATTCAAAGACATGTGCTCCTTGTGTTGGAAATACGAATATGGATTCCTAGTTATAGCCAAAGACTGGCCTCTATGTAAGGGCGGATAAAGACGAGGTTTCGATCAGTTTATCGTCAAACATGAGTCATAGCATTTCAAGATTCGGTCGTAGCATTCTAGACTTATGTTTTGCTCTCAAGTCTCATGACGACATTATCCGCAAATACATTGCTCTACTGGCTCAAAAGTAGAAAGTGTGAAAAACGAATTACTAGAGTATCGCGTTGCCATCGACCAGCGCGTGGAAGCTTCGGATTCTCGAATTCGCGACATGATAGAAGCATAGAATGCACAAAGACGTGACGATTTGAGGACTTTTCAAAGTTGTCTGAAAGCATCACTAACTCACTTGTCAACAAATTCAGATTGAGTGAAACACAAGAAAGAAGTTTCTGCAAACGAAGAAAAAAGTATAAAAGGAGGTCTTGCAATATGTTTCCAGCCAGTACAATGTCGGACCTGGCCAGTGACCTTCATCGAGCTATACAGTCCGTTCGTAAAAAATATATACTTGCTAGACGAACCAGATTTCTACGTGAGATGGAAAATTAAGGGATATTTAAACCAATCTCTAGTCGCCTTGACGAACATATAAAAAATAACGAAGAACCAGTCATCAATGTGAAAACAGAAGTTGAAGATGAAATGCCAACTGTAAAGAAGAGAATGTATGAACTAGATCGTGAAGAAGAGGAATAAACGAGTACAGAGTCCATGCACTGTAGCGTGCTCCTCCGTGCCGGGGCATGCAGCCCACGTCCGTCCCTACCAGGACAGCCAGTTACAATCATTCTGTTTGAACTCCGCTGACTTTGACTTTACCATGGCTAGTCGCGTAGACACGGCAGGGACGCAAAAACTAAAATAAAATGCTTGCTTATGCGTTGAGTAGATTATTGCATCATTCGTAAATTTATTCTGACACATAAAAAAAGATAAATTATAATACACGGACTACTTACAAGTGGCATAAAATACATAAAAAAGATATAAAAAATTACAATCCTGACGTGATGCCCGGCCTTAGCGATCACGTTACCTACAACACCAAGGCCTTGCCTTCGCATAAGTCTAAGACCGTACTCGAAACACGCGGGGGCGAGGGGAAGTCCACACCAAAGCTTGCCTACCGTCCCAAACCAACTTCTTCTTCCACCAATAACAAATTAAAGTTTTACTTACAGTAATTCTCGCCGTGTAGTAGGGATTTACCAAAACTGTAGCGCTTCCGGGTACCCGGGCTGTAGACTCGGCATAGGTGACACATGTAGCACTGTCAAATGGCAGCGGTCTTCGCACTTCGGGACGAGGTGCGTTAACACTCGCGTTTCACGAAAAGTTTAAAATCGCTTACGGTAAATACGTTGCCGTTCCTGCCAAATTATAAATAAAAATCAGCTGATGCAGGCCGCGGCCACGATAGTTCCGCATAGCAGTCTCCAGGGTTAACAGCTAACAACGGCCGTGTGGGTCGCGTCCATACTCCCATGCACGGAGCTACACCGAGACCCCATATTCATGGAACTATCAGCTGTTCCGTCGTCGGTCAACGCCCGCGAGCCACTGTCTTCGCCAGAGTCCAACCAGTCTCTCCCCCGCAATCGTCACACACTCGTGACGTCATCCACCACCCTCAACTAATTCCCCCTCTTTCATACGTGGACAAATCCATTCAACAGAGGTAAATGGCTGCACAGAAAACCAAAGTTTCTGATTAATTTTAACTGAGACTTTTGAATACATAAATAAAAATAAATATGAAAGCATTAACTAAAAAATTAAGTTAACATTAAAATTAAACATAGTTAAACATTAAACATAATAACATGAGACACCAAAAGTGTCTCAGCACAAGAAAAAAATACCGAAAAAGGGACACCAAGTTAATGCAATGGTCCGACAATACCTGATATCGTTTACGAGTCGGAATAAAGACATGACCTATGGAGTGTACAGTTAACATAATAAGTGGAACCTCGGTGCTAAAGAAATAGACTTTCTACCAGGAAATATCGTGCGCATAGAAGAGTTCAAAACGCGAGGGACTCCGGGTCTGTACGAATTGCTGTTTCGCAGGGAGCCTAAAGGATATTCTCACAAAGACTTACAAGAGTACAAAAAACTGCTAGAGCTAACCAATGCACATTTTCGCGATAACGATCCAGATAGTGGTGTATATAAAGACGAATATCATGAAAAGATCGACATTCTCGCTAATCTCTTCAGTGAACTAACAATACATGGTGAAGGTTTAAAAAAGCTAGAAAGTGGTCAGATATTTGACTATGTATATTGGGACGACCCCAATGAATTAGTTGATCGCCTTAGAATTCTACATGCTTCGCTTAGTGTAGGAAACTATTCACATATCAACGAAATAGTCTCCATACTTGAAGAACTGAGGGAAGCCCGCTACATACAATGAGTCGAACAGGAATAGCTCACTAACTTCATGCTCCTGCTAGACGAAAATAACTTCGTCGCAAAGTCATCGTTCACAGAATTGATGATTTATTCCAGGCGGACATTGTTGAGATGATTCCATATTCCCGATTGAATAAAGGTTTCAAGTACATGTTGACAGTCATCGATGTTTATAGCAAGTTCGCTTGGGCTTTACCTTTAAAATCAAAGTCTGCAACTGAAGTAGACAAGGCCATGGATAATATTTTGCGTGATGGTCGTGTACCGTCGCACCTGCAAACGGACCTCGGGAAAGAAGTCTACAATGCAACCTTCAAGGCTTTGATGAAGAAGAATGACATCAAAACTTTTCTACATTTAGTAATGTCAAAGCCTCCGTTGTCGAACGGTTTAACAGAACTTTGCGTTCCAAGATGTGGCGACAGTTCACGGCTAATGGAAATTACGAGTGGCTTGACATCTTGCCAAAACTAATAAGCGAGTTTAATTCCACGGTCCATTCTACCACGAAAATGAAGCCAAAGGACGTAAAGGACAATCGCCTGCTTCGAACAGTGTTTTCCAACACGAATAAGAAAGATCCACGAAAGCTTAAAGCTAACGTCGGTGACATTGTGCGAATCTCCAAGCAGAAAGGTATCTTCGAGAAAGGTTTCACTGCGAACTGGAGTCCCGAACTTTTCCGTGTGACACATGTAGGTGAATCAGAGCCTAGGACCTACAACCTCGAAGATTTGGACCACAAACCTATCCGTGGCAGCTTCTATGCCGAAGAGGTACAGCCTACATTGTATCCCGATACATACTTGGTGGAGAAGATTATAAAACGAAGAAATGGACGATCCTACGTCAAGTGGTGGGACTTTCTACCTCGCTTTAATTCGTGGGTGGCATATGCAGAAATCGAGAAATCCACAAGACTTTAATAATTTGTCTGTGTTTTTTTGTACTTGTAGTAGTATAGCATTTATGTAATATATATATATATATTTTTTAAAGAAGTTGCGGTGTTTTTTTCTCAAACATGTCACTTTGTTGGCACTTTTTTAAATTAAAGTTGTTTTGTATTGCCCAGGGATTGAACCACGGACAAGAATTGATATAATCGATCAGTATATTAAAGAGTTATTTTTTAATGAATTTATAACTTTTTTCCATTAAAATCGGATAATGAATAAAGATTTTCAAGATGGCGTCCGTAACGATCTTTGATACAGTGGTGACATAATTCAAAATGTCGGGTGCGGTGTAAGATGTTTTTTATTACTTTTTATTGAGAATTTTTAAAATATATTAATAAATTACTGGTTTACTCTAGCCGGAAATCGAACCGAGGACCGAAAACAATTAAGTAACTAACATTTTGAAGTACGCAATTTTTAAAATATATATATATATTTTTTAAATCTATTGCATTAAAATTACAGATTTTCAAGATGGCGGCCGTTATCCATAATTGCAACAGTTGCATCTTAATACAAGATGGTGGTTCTGTCTCGAACAGGTGGTGCTATTATTACTTAAAATTTAAAAAACTTACAAGTTCGAATATGCATGTTATTTTTATATATAAACCTTATTTAATTCTCAGTTTGGTAAATGTCTCGATGGTCGTGCAGTTAAAGGCGTATGTTTTTTCAACCTAGAGATCAGAGCTGTGATGGTTCGAATCACAGCTCTTCCAATGTATTTTGCATAAAAAAAATTAAATGTTATATGTCGATAAGGACCATAATAGCTCTGGTAGGTAATGGAACATCGACCTTATGTGATGAGACAGAGCGATGCTGGTGCTCTTTAGGAACAAACAGTGAAAACAAATTCGACGGTATCCAAGATGGCGGCCTCCAGTGGAAAAGAAAAAAAATCGATATGGTGGCCGTGACAAAAATTTCATCATGAATGAAAGGGGCGCTCGATTTAAAGATGGCGGATCCAATATGGCCAATCCAATATGGCCCCGGGGTCAAGGTCAAAGGTCAAGGTCTCGGGCATCCAAGATTGCCGCCGTGATGTCACAATCCAATATGGTGGTTGGCACCACAGTCACCACACCCTGGAACCTTGTCCCTGGAGCCCCCAAACTATACTACTTAGAATTTTTTTTTCAAATAACATATACTAAACACATCAAAACTCCTCTCACTGCTTGTCAGGAAAATGACAGTATGAACGATTACACACTAAACGATTTTACTTTGAGTGCTTTAAGACCGAACGGTATTAGGCCAACATTTTCATACTGAGTTATTTTAAGTATAAAGGTTTAGCTGAGTTTATTTTCGACTAAATTGATTTTGGCTCAAAGATTGTAGGTTTTATGAATTAGGTTTGGTGTGTTAGTATAAAAGGGCAGGTATGTAAGTTAAATTCCAGTTAACTTTCCTATGGCTAAAAATATAGTGTTTGTAAAACATAACGAGTTTAAGGGCCAGTTATATGAACCTTGGCTAAGCCTATGGCTACAATTGAACTGGAGGATACCTCTTATTTTCGTTTTACGACCCCTAGTTAGCGCCTAACTCCGAGATAACCCTTCGGCTAACATATCCCGTGGATGAACCGATGGCTAGCTAGTTAACCTGAGAGCTAGCAAGTACCAGGAAAGAAAATGGCGAGATATAAGGCGGGGTTATTGTTGACAGTGATAGTGAGGATAACTATTTCCGAAATTCCAGTATAATTTAATGCAAACTTCGATAACTGATTTAATGTTTCACACAAAATGCTTCTTTGCCGCGACATTTCATTACAAATTATGTAATGTGATAATTTTGGCAGGTCTATCGGTGAGTCGTATATTCTATTTTTCTTTAATTAAATACATGTAGACCTATTGCTGTGTCGTATTGTGCGGTAACAAGATTTCCCACACATTAATTAGGTTTATTATTGTTTATTTTAATTAAGAGTATTGAATTATGTTATATTTATTTTCCACCTTTGATGTTTACAGCTGCAGACTATATTTTACAAACACTTATTTTCTCAGTCCAACGATATAATAACAGTTGAATATATTTTCGAACATTAACTTATAATATTGTTTGTTATTTTCTTTGTTTTCAGCACGGACTTTTTTATATGTTTGTAATCTCTTTGGTTCAAGTTTGTTGTTAAATTTAATTATTTTTCTTTTAAATTTAATTATATCTTACCTGGTTCTTTGCCGCGGGTTGTTGTCTGAAGGCCATATGTTTTATATGTTCTTCAGCCAATCAGCAGCCGGTTCAGGTCAGGAGATTAATTAAATTTTAATTGTTAAAGAGAGAATGTAAAATAAGGCGTCATCGTGGTATGGTTATTACCAATACACCGCTTATTTTGGTGATTTAACATGTGAGTTTTAGCTTCAGTGTTTATATCTATATATAAAATAATTCACCAGACTTCACATATGGTTTGTGAGTATTAAATATGACATTAATTGACAGTTTGGCCACGTATTTAACAAATACGTTTTCGCGTTGTAAAGGACGCGACTTGGAACATCATCCCGGATATTGATATATGTTAATTCATTTAGTCCTCACAAGAATTTACAATCAATTTCGAAACATTATATGTCTTTGAGCAAAACGATTTAAATTATCTAAAACACGAACTTTTTAGTATGGAATTAGAATTCGAAAACCAGTGGTCCGATTTCATAGTTTCTCGAAGCTGACCCTGAGTTTTAGCCGTGGTGATAATAATTAATTGTCATTGAACCCTCAAGTAAAATAATAACATTTATATCTCTACAACGTACACCGTGAATGGAAGTAATAGTATTAAATAATTTTGACGAATAGACTCTTGAAAGTGTATTTCTGTGCCAAGCTTATTTCCTGTAATTGATCCAGCGGATAATCAGACACATGTTACGAATTTCAGGTTAATCGTATTAATAATTTAATTAACCATTATATGGAATGAAGTATATTATGTGTTACGTTAATAAATAAATATGTTATCATAGAAATTACATAGAAAGTATTACTTCTATTCTTCCTACCTCTGTGTGTGTAATTGTAAGATTAATGATTATTTATGTGTACCTATCACACTAATAAGCCTTCATATAGTATTGTTAAACCTTAGCAATACTATTAATAAAGACCAGTAACGTTGCAGTATATTGTTTGTATTTTATTAAAGTTAGGCCTATCGCTGGGTTGTATTATTAGGCCTATCTATATAAACAGGCTAATTGGACCACTTTCTGCAGAAAGGAACCAACCCACAAAAATGGGAAAAATGAGCCAACCTCGTTACTTGAAAAATTATATCTCATTCTACATTCTGCAGAAAGAAACCAACCTCTAACTATTTTGTGCACCTATCTATGTGATTTTTAAAGAAGGACTGAAAGTTACTTGGGATGTATTACATTCTGCAAAAAGGAACCATGTTGTTTGGTTCTTCTTTGCAGAAAACATATAATGGAAATTTTTTTCAGCAGAACAGAACCATGTGAGTTGGTTCCTTTTGTAGAAATGTATACCTATTGTTCTATGATCTGTTTAAAGTAAACATTGATGTTTACAGAGTGCAGATACAGACAATAATGCTAGTTATAGATTTCAAATAGCTATTACAGATTCTTAATGTGGTTAGTGTCTAAAAAATATGGACATTTTTAGCAGGGGTAAAAAATTGGTAGAGCTTTGTATATTACAAAACCCAGCTAACAATAGTGATTGTGAAGCAGGAGAGAGTTTGAGGCAAGTTCAGAGTATTGAGGTAAGTGCAGACTTTAATAACAAAAATAATAATCTAGTTATTTGGTCGATGTAAGTAATTATCATGATATAAATGTGTTATTTTATTTTAGGATGCTTCCAAGGATAATAAAACATGTGATGTTTGGCCTGGAAATAAAATGTTGTTGGATAATCCTGTTAGCAATCCAACAACTGAAAGCAACATTGATATAATACTCCAACAAGAAGAGGGAAATAGAAGAGAGAATAATGTACAGGTGTGTGCAACATATATTATATTTAATATTGATATAAGTTATTGGTTGGAAATAAAGATTTTTAAATTCAATTATATGTTATTATTTCAGGACCCTGAATGTACTGGACTTCCAGTAGTAACTCTCTGGCAAAATGACTTTGATTCAGTACTGTTGCCAGTACCAGGAGTTGAAATAGAGTTCATTACTGCTAACTTCACAAACACATCCCTGGCTGGAAACCTAACTACAGAGATAAATGGGACTGGCTTTGAAATACACGTTAGTACCTTAAATTTATTATTAATATTATTCTTGGCCTATTTGTTTAAAAATAATATAAGTACACATTTTAATAATAACAATTTAACTATTTTAGGATACTGATCCCATCGAGAGTGTACAACTTTTGCCTGCTGATGAAACTAGTTTAGAAGTAGCCAGAAAAAATGCAAACATTGTAGCATCTACAAGCCATGATATTCTTCAGGGAGAAGAAAATATTAGTGAGGTTAGTGTAAATACAATTTTATTCATGCAACAAACTCAAAAAGTGCTTGGAAACTTAAGTTCTTATAAATAAATTTTTTGTTCCAGGAGGAAATGTTAGTTCACCAAAATGCTGATACCGATTCAGACTTCGCACCTAAACCACCCGACTCTCCGCAGAAAGGATGTGATCCGCGGCCAAAGCGAGGGCGAAAGAGGAAGCATGAAACTTCAAGAGAAGGAAACAAAGCAAAACGAAATAGAAATGAAGAACATTACAACAACAAAGGTGTAAAAGTTGTAAAATCTTTCAAAGATTACCGATGCAATTGCTCACAAATGTGTCACGAGAGACTTTCAGTAGAAGTGCGAAAAGAACAGTATATTAAATACTGGGAGCTTGGTTCTTATGATGCACAAACCAATTTCATTGCTGCTCATGTGTCTGAAAATACAAAGAAAAGAAGCCAAGGAAAAAATGAAGCAAAGAGATGTTTTTCAAGACGTTACAGATTTGGCAGTGAAAATGTATGTAGGGATATATTTGTCATTACTCTTGGAATTTCAACTAAAAGAGTTAATACCGCACTAAAAAAGTTAAGGACTTCTTCCATTACTGACAAAAGAGGCCACACACTAAGTGGGAAGAACAAGATATCGGATGGCAAGAAACAAGAAGTAGTGAGACAGATTTCCAAAATACCAAAATATAAATCTCATTACAGACGGGAACAAACTGGTGCTAAATTTCTTCCCCCAGGCATGACCTTACAAGATATGTATGGAACCTACAAAACTGAAGTTTCTGAGCCTGTTAGTTATTCCACTTATAGGCGCATCTTTCTAAATGACTTCAATCTGAGATTTAAAGCATTGAAAAAAGACACATGCAATTCGTGTGATACCTACGCAGCAAAATTGCAGACTCCGTATTCTGAAGAAGAGACATTGAAAATAAAGCAGGATCACGACAAACACATTGATATTGCAGAAGAGGCTCAAAAACTTATGAGGACTAACATGAAGGATGCAAAAGACCAACCTGCAATGGAATGTTTGACATTCGACATGGAAAAAACGTTACCACTACCCAGGATTCCTACCAATGTCATGTTTTACAAGAGACAGTTGTGGTTGTATAACTGTGGCATTCATTCTGGAAAATACAGCAAAGGTTTGTGCTACGTTTGGGTTGAAGGTCAGGCAGGTCGTGGTGCACAAGAAGTTGGATCATGTTTACTCCACCATATTGAAAATAAGATTGAGAAAGACACAAAGACACTTATTTTATGGTCTGATAGCTGTGGTGGCCAAAACCGAAACATAAAATTGACGCTCATTTTGAAAGCTGCTTTGGAATCTCATCCCTCGTTGACAAAAATTCACTTACGGTTTCTTGTATCAGGACACAGTTTCTTACCAAACGATGCTGACTTTTCTGATATTGAAACTGCTCTCAAACATCAGCAGCGTCTTTACCTTCCCGAGGACTACAAAGAAGTAATGAAGACATGCAGAAAAAGAAATCCTCTTGAAGTGGTTGAAATGAAAAAATTCATCGGAACATCCCAGCTGGAACAGATGGTTAGCAATAGGAAGATAGATGTGAACAAAGAAAAGGTTTCTTGGTTACAAACCAGAGAAATAATGCTAGAGAAGAACAAGCCTTTTTCTATTTTTCTGAGAAAAGACTTTGTAAGTGAATATTCAGAAATTGATATCAAAAAACGTCAAAGTGGCCGACCTTTAACCGGTTTCCGTGATAAACTAATACCTCTGTGGGAAAATGGTAAACCAATAGCCATCCCAAAGCTTCGTGACATAGAATCGGTAATGGATTTAATACCTGGTGATGCCAAAGAGTTCTACAAAGCCTTGTTTGGAGCTGCACAAGTAGAAGATGATGTTGATGGCTTCTCAGGAGCACCAGATTTTGATGTGGAATAGTGTAGCAGATGTTACTGTTTTTCAGACTACAAAACCAAATTTTTAAATAGAATCAGTGATGATTGTAATACTTGGTGATGACAAACAGTTCTATACAAAGCGTTGTTCGTAGCTGTACATGTAAAAGATGATGTCGCTGGCATCTAAGGAGTACCACATTTTGACGAAGTGTAGCAAATAGCTGTGGGTTTTAAACTACTAACAAACTACCTACTTATAGTTTTGAAGTATCTAGTAGTAAGTATTTTAATAAAAAATGTTACTATAAAACAGGTTTATCAAGGAAAAACTTTTATTTTATTAGTAGTTGTATGTAAATATATTTTGTATTAAAAAAACTACAAAATGTTTACTAATGTATTTACTAAAAGTTTCTGTCGTATTTATTTTTGTTAATCAAGTGTATTAAAAACTATTAATTTATAAAATCAGAAACACTAATAGTGCAGCTTGGATCATCCAACAAATTAAATAACAATATTATTCTATTCTGCATAAAGGAACCAATAAACCAAAAAAACTATTTTAAGTGTTAAATAATAAACTTTATTTACTGATATTTGGAGGGATGCTGCAGGAGTAATAAAAGAGCTGTAGTAGTGAATATTGACATTCTACACATCCTTCTGAATTGTTTATTGAAGATACACTTTGACTATCATTATCTCAGTTCTTATGTTGTGTGTGTTGGTTCCATTCTGCAAAAAGTGGTCCAATTATAAAGTCCGTGAAACATTTCATAAAATCGGTACAGTGAAATGGAAAAGAATAACGTAACAAATTATATACCCCGTGATAGAACAACTCTCAAAGTATTTTTTGAATGTAGCGCCAAAAAGCTATTTTAAAAAACAACCGACAGGGGCGCTAGTGCATGTAGTTGCTGAAAATGGCTGAGAACCAGGCAGAGAAAGCCTTTTTTGTGCTTGAATACGCCCGTAGCGAATCGGTAGTGAGTGTCCAAAAAGCTTTCCGTAGCAAGTTTAACAAAACACCACCAGTTTACAATAGCATAATGAAGTGGTACAAGAAATTCGAGGAAGACGGCTGTTTATGCGACGCAAAACGGTCCGGTCGGCCAGGCATGTCACAACAGACAGTGGATTGTGTACGGGACATGATGGTGCAGAGTCCCAAGAAGTCAACTTATCGGGCTAATGCAGAATTGAACCTCCCTCAGCCAACAGTGTGGAAAATTATTCGTAAGCGATTAAGAGTGAAGCCGTACAAATTGCAGCTTCTGCAAGCCATCAGCCACTATGAAAAATTTCTCCGACTGCAGTTCTGCATTGCCATGCAGAACCGTCTTGAAGACGATGACTTTGCAAGCAAATTAATCTTCAGTGACGAAGCCACTTTTCATCTCTCAGGAAGAGTCAACCGACACAACACACGCATATGGGGGTAGCAGTCACTAACCCGAAAGTCATTTGGCCGAAATTTCGGCCTAGTGCCTGTCGGCCAAGTGCCTGTCGGCCAAGTGCCTGTCGGCCAAGTGCCTGTCGGCCTAGTGCCTGTCGGCCTAGTGCCTGTCGGCCTAGTGCCTGTCGGCCTAGTGCCTGTCGGCCTAGTGCCTGTCGGTCTAGTGCCTGTTGCCAGAGTTAAGACATATTTCCAGCGAGATAAATTTTCAATTTTTTGGCCTAGTGCCTGTCATCATAGTGCCTGTCGGCCTAGTGCCTGTTGCCAGAGTTAAGACATATTCCCAGTGATAAAAATATTAGAATTTTCGGCCTACTGCCTGTCGGCCTAGTGCCTGTTGCCAGAGTTAAGACATATTTCCAGCGAGATAAATTTTCCATTTTTCGGCCTAGTGCCTGTCGCCATAGTGCCTGTCGGCCTAGTGCCTGTTGCCAGAGTTAAGACATATACCCAGTGATGTAAATATTACAATTTTCGGCCTACTGCCTGTCGGCCTAGTGCCTGTCGGCCTAGTGCCTGTTGCCAGAGTTAAGACATATTTTCAGCGAGATAAATTTTCAATTTTTCGGCCTAGTGCCTGTCGGCCTAGTGCCTGTCGGCCTAGTGCCTGTCGGCCTAGTGCCTGTCGGCCTAGTGCCTGTCGGCCTAGTGCCTGTTGCCAGAGTTAAGACATATTTTCAGCGAGATAAATTTTCAATTTTTCGGCCTAGTGCCTGTCGTCATAGTGCCTGTCGGCCTAGTACCTTTCGGCCTAGTGCCTTTCGGCCTACTGCCTGTCGGCCTAGTGCCTTTCGGCCGAGTGCCTGTCGGCCTAGTGCCTTTCGGCCGAGTGCCTTTCGGCCGAGTGCCTTTGGCCTAGTGCCTTTCGGCCTAGTGATTTTCGGCCTACTGCCGCGGCCCCATCTTATTCACACGATTTCACCGTTGCCGCGATTAGCCTCTTAACACAGAGGACTCCGAGATGACGCGGTTAGTATCTGAAGTCAGAGTACTGAGTGCTGCGGTGGCGAACAAAGCTCCTAATTAAAACGGGCGGTCGGGCCCTAGGGAAAAAGAGGGGGAAGTTTCGGTTCTAGGCCGAAGACATCCAGAGGTGACCGAGTGGTTGGAAGCACGACTTCAGTTGTTTGCGCCGAAGAGCGACTGCCGCTCTCTCTACTGGCGGGCACAGGAAGCAACAAACAATCGACTTCTACGGGTCGCTATTTGAAAGTATAGGGGCATATGGCGCCGCGGAGCTGCTCTCTAGCAGCGTAAAGGGGAACTAACGGAGACGGTGAGCTGAATCGCCACCAGGTGTCACGAGCGTGGGCTCTTCACGCTGGCGACCAGGGCCGAAGGTACTATTTCTGTCACTAGGTGTCGTGGAGGGCTCTGTAGTGCAAGGGAGAATGTCCTTGGAGTAGGCCACTGCCTTGGCGGGGTTCACGCCAGGGCAATGATCTTGGGCTAAATTATTAGAATCAAGGGGGAGGGGGTAGGTGGGTTAAAGGGGGGGGGGGGGGCAGATAACGCAAACAGACTGGGAACGAGCCTTCTAGCCGTGACTTTCGAGGAGTGAACCTAATAAGTATGCGTGATGGTAAAGGCTATGGTCAGCTCGTCTCTGAGAAATGGTAACTACTCGTCCAGAGCTGCTGTATGCAGTTTTGGTCATGCAGGGAAATAATATTACAAACCCTGGACGTGACTGCAGGCGAGAGAAATGTCATACGGGCTGTTAACGTCCACATTAGACTAGCAAAAGCTCAGATTGGCCCCTGAGAAAGGTGCTTCTGTCCACTGGCACCAAGTTTAACTACGTAGAGTACACCAGCCTAACAAAGTGTAAATCATCCTTTTGTAACTAAGTTATAAGGAAAAATAAAATTTCCAAAAATTATTTAAAATTATAATAACAATTTAAAATAAAGTGTCGAAATTCCTAACTCCCGGCACACATGTTGCCAGCACACTCTAGCAGACGAAAACAAGATGGTGACTTCCAGCAGACGAAGACAAGGTGTCGGACATGAAGTCGTACCAGTCGACGATATATACCTTGTTATTGGTGGTGGTAGGTCAGTCTGTAGGTGGCATCTGTGGATGAAGGATCTGTCATTTTTTTTTTATTTTTTGCTCTTACCGGTTTCGAACCAAAAACGGGAATCGATCTAATCAATCAGTATTCTAATAAAATTATTTTGGTGAATTTTTAACTTTTTTCATTAAAATCGAATTATAAATAAATATTTCCAAGATGGCGTCCGTAACGATAATTTATACAGTGGTGACAATTTAAAATGCCGCGTGTGGTGTAAAACATTTTTATTACTTTATATTGAGAATTTTTTAAATATTTTAATAATTTACTGGTTTACTCTCGCCGGAAATCGAACCCAGGACCGAAATTGTTTAAAAAACCTAACATTTCAAGTAGGCAATTTTTTAAATATTTTTTGGAATTTTTTAAGAATTTCTAGCATTCAAATTACGGATTTTCAAGATGGCTGCCGTAACGAAATATGCAACAATTGTGACTTAATACAATATGGCGGTTCTGTCTTGAACAAGTGGTGCTATTATTACTTAAAATTAAAAAAAATACAAGTCCGAATATGCATGTTATTTTTATATAATATACCTTATTTAATTCTCAGTCTGGTAAATGTCTCGATGGCCGTGCAGTTAAAGGCGTATGTTTTCTAACCTAGAAATGAGAGCTGCGATGGTTCGAATCACAGCGCTTCCAATGTATTTTGCATAAAAAATTAAATTTAATATGTCGATAAGGACTTAATAGCTCTGGTAGGTAATGGAACATCGAACTGATGTGATGAGACAGAGCGACGCTGGCGCTCTCTAAGAAAAAGCAACAGAAACAATGTCGACGGTATCCAAGATGGCGGCCTCCAGCGGAACAGAAAAAAATTAATATGGCGACCGAGACGAAAATTTCATCATGAGTGAGTCGGGCACTCCATTTAAAGATGGCGGATCCAAGATGGCGGATCCAAGATGGCGGATCCAAAATAGTAACCAGGGTCAAGGTCAAAGGTCAAGGTCAAGGCCATCCAAGATGGCCGACGTGACGTCAGAGATGGACGTGATGTCAGAGCTCTGTCGGCACCAATCACCACAGCCTGTCCCCGGACATACTTTCCTAAACTACTGCGGTGGTATCGACGGGTTATCAACTGGTCAGGGCCGACAGCGAGTCCTCTTTCGCCGGCCCAGGGTTTAAGGTCCGCATAGCTGCGCGACTTGTTCCCTAAGTGAGCGCCCTCGTAGCGAGTAGCAGGGTCGTCAAACGCCTGTTGCTTACCAGCTACCTTGCCCTTGCGCCACGGACTGCATCGAAGTTCTGGCACCGTCTAATTTTGTATCGGTCCCCTGCGACGGTGTTAGCACGGTGTTACCATAGACGTAAGTGAGCCTGTCTTCAACTCACTCAAGTTCCGTTTGGGCACAACTCCACGACATTACATGCCCCGGTGGCGTGCATAACGTTTTTTCTGCACACCTGCACACAAACTCCTGCACTATCACGTATTCTGCGAATGTTTCCACTAACCTCAGAAACTGTTCATACGTAACTTACGTCATGTTACGTACGTATATTTGGAGCAGTCACCAAATCCACTCAAATGAATACTCGCTATGGGCAAATAAGAGCTTCTTCACTACACAGGTAGTGTCTACTTCCTACGGTACGTAAGCGTAAGACTCCTTACGTCAGTTATATTTGTAGACAAAAGAATAGACGGGTACCTTCCCTAAATTAGCTAAAGCCCATTCGAATAGGTTAAGTTGAAACTTAAATTTTAGACTGGAACTCAACATTCTCACCACTGCCCACACCAGTACGTCTCCACTATGTAAATTTCGTTGCTACAGTGCAGATACTTAAAATGACTAAGTACAAACCTGAAATTATCAATTTTTAAATCACCCGCAGTGACTATTCGAAAATATTCGGTCACCTTCTGTGTGTTTCCGCAAAAATAATTCTATCAGCAAATTTGAATTAGGTAGTGATTTAGTATAATTTTTCCGAAGTCCGTGGTGGCGATTCGGGAAGCATAACGGCGTGGGGCGGCAGCGGGCTGGAGCTTAAGTGCAGCTCAATGTTCCTTGGTGGTCGTTGGTGAACCTCTGTTCTCAGTAGGTGGTTACAGGTTTTTTTTTTATACCCATTGTGCACAGCCGTTAACTGGGCCGAGAACATTCTTCCATCCCGGAAAGCTGCTCGCCTAAGTACACTTAGGAGAGTTATGAACTGAGGTCAAGGCAGTTATACTGACGTTTGTACATATTAGACATTTGAAATTATTAGCAAACGCTAGCATAGCTTCAACATGCTCAAAGTATTTCTAAATGTTCTCCAATAAGTAAAGAAAAAATTTCTATGATAGCATAATTACTGATGGCTTAATCCTTAATCACAGTGCAGAACCGAACCCCTTTTTTTTAATACGTACTCTTTTCTCCTGAACACACATTTAGGTGGCAAAATTATAAAATCTTGTAGACAATGCTATCATACACATTTATTTCCTTACGGTTTAATCTTAGAACCATACACATAATAGAAATGTTATAAAATATTCTGTATGACCATTATTTCTTTGGTCTTCCAATTTTTTTATTGCTAATTTCAAGATTTGGAAATTCTTGAATGTGATGATAAAGTGATAATTGTAAAGAGACTCTCACTACTATTTTTTATATCGTTGTTAGTTTTATAACAATCTAGACCAAAGTACTATTATAATAATTTATTTGTAATTAAGTGCATCATTGCATACAAATTCAAGATATAGAAATGCCCCGTAAAATAGAAACACAATAAAATCAAGGCAAAAAAAAATGTTGCTTATGAGCGCACGTAGAAGTTATTCTCATTTTTGATAAAATACCAAAAAAAAAAAAAAAATTGTTGCAAAAAGACTCAAAATTAATTTACATAGTTTTTTGGCTACAAAAATTATGTATACATTATTAATTATATGTTTATATACATATACACTGACGTACGTGGTATTGCCCAGGCATAACGTTGTGTGAAGTTGTTTTTTTTATTTTGATGGAGTAATTCATAAAAATGTATTATTTTATTTCATAAATTGAAACTGGGGTGGATATAGGATTTTAATATATACATATATACACATATATTGGAAATTTTATGTAGTCAGATATTTTTGTCTTATTTTTAATGTCAAGTATGGAACATTTAATCAAGAAGAACAAAAATTTTGCTATAAGGGGTGGGAAAATATGATGGGGTGGTTTCTCTTAATCTCATGTGTATAATTATTTTACTTGGTTTTCGAAATCAGTTGTAAACAGTATTCTTTGGTCAAATGTGCAAAATTTCATCAAGAGCTACAGCTATAGACTACGGGATGGAAATATCATGTGAACAGTGATCTTCCTATTTTTTTTCAAACAGATGAAAACAATGATTTTCATTTTACTTTAATCGTTAGCTCGACAACATCTAGAAGTAACAAAATTTTGTTTTATGGGGTAGGGAAGGGTGGTGAAGTGTTTTTTTTTTTTTTTGCGAAATTTTATGTGAACAGTGGAATTACTTTTTTTTAATCAGATGTAGACTGTAATTTTCTTCTTAGTTTGAATGTCAGTTATGCAAAATTTAAGCAAGAAGTAATAAAGTTTCACTTTATGGGGGTAAGAAAGGGGATTCAAAGTGGTTTTTTGAACTTGAAAGTGACAATTCCCTTGTTTTGAAGGTGAAGTGTGCAAAATATCATCAAGCTTGGGACCAAACTGTAGATTTGTACTAAACAACGAGCATGTAAAGAAAAAAAAAACAACATAAATGGTCCTTAATGTGTACGTATACATTCACATGTTCTTAATCAATCACTTAGAATGAAACAGTACAGTATTTTCCTACCATAAGTAAATTTATGAAACCAACGCTAGGGACTGATCCATGTAATTTAAGTTATTATAATAATTAGTTCAACAAGTAATAATATAATTTTTTTACAATATAGTGCTAAAATGTAATAAGTTGTAAAAGAAACACTAAAGAAAGTTTACTTCAGTAACGGTATTTAAACCTGCAAAATTCTCATTCGAAACCATGCACTTAAGCACTGAGCTACATAAACACAAAATATTTATTGAAAATAATGGTTTATCAATACATAATCAAAGGATTATTATTTATTTTAAAATTTGCAAATATTTGTGGGTATTACAGTTGAAAAATGTATTCCAGGATAGTTTTGCTATCACAAAGATATATTTGGCTCACAGATACGCTTGTTACGTCCCCCGATTTTCACGTAAGCGAATATATAAAGGTTAATGCAGCCACAAGCGGTGGGCTATCTGGACGACGTCGGCTCGTGGCGCATGCGTATTATATAGACTTCATGTTCAAATTCCCTCCTTGGTGCACGCGCAATTAATTAGATTTCCGACACAAGTGAAAATTTCATCCTGAACGCGCCTCAAGTATGTATAACTTATAAAATGTACATCCAAGACACAATAACAATCACTTAATTGCTTAAAGTAATTTTACTTGCATTTAAGTAAACTAAACAATACATTCTATGATAAACCCTATAGTGCGTGTTTAGAAAAGTGACACTGTTATGAGGCAAGTAAAATGTTGATTAATTTTGATTAGTAGAATAAAAATCTTAAATTTATTTTAAATCTTGACTTTATATTTCGTCATTCGTGAGGTAATTAGATTCATAAAACAAAATGATGGGAACTTGGCAATTGGCCACACATGTCACACAGAAATTTCTCAGAATTTGGCGGAAATTAATGGCAATAAAACTTGTTATCACTGATATGGGATTGGATGCGATTGCTTTGCCACTGTGCTGCATTGCTCGGTCAACTGAACAAAGCTCTTCACATTTACCACCACGTTTGCAATCACATGTACCCATCTTTCGGTTTTAGATATCTTTTCACTCACGAGGGAGTTATTTTGCCGCACTGGTGAGACAATGCGTTTGCATTTCAGAGGACCCAGGTTCGAATTCCGAGTCAAGACTTTCTAATTTACATTTTCCATGTCATTCCGTTATCACTCCAAGCGAAATCTGTGATTTTTTTTTCAGATGAAACTTCTGCTCATATTCTTTCTCGTTCCTATTTCTTTACCTGACAGATTGGCACCTCTGAATCTTTTATATTGACGTAAATCAAGATAGCTTACTCCACCAGTTTACCCAATTATTTGATTGATACAAAGGTTTACAGTTTTAACAGCACACAGCAGTTGCCCTATAAATGATTTGTTGGCAGTCGTTTCCATCATGGCAACAAAGTTAAAGTTGAAGATACTTATTTTATCTGGTCCTTACCATATTTTAGTAAGAAAGTGACCTTAGAGCCCCTTCACACAGGAGACTCGATCGCCAGCAACTGAGTGGTGAGCGAGTCACTGTCAACTGCTGAATCATTGCCTTGATAGGGATTTCCTGCGAGCGTTCACACGGAATACTGTCTCGTCAACTATTGGAAAATCTAGAGGGATAGTTGCTCGAATTTTCTCTCCCCGTGAGTTGCCCAGACATTGCCCGCCACCGATGTCAACCAATGGTACGTTCAGTTAAGTAAAAGCTTTCACACGGCAACTGTGTCTCGTCAAATTTCCTTCTTTTTTACTGTAAAAATGTATTCTACGTTTGATACCGAGACATTAATTTAGTTGCTCTTGAGTGGCCAGCCCTGTGAAAAATATTTAATGTTGATTACGTTAATAAACTTAGGGAAAAATATGTGGTACAAAATTTACGAACCTAGTACAATATCATCAACTTAGTATTAATTGGTTATTATAAAGCCATAATAATCAGAAAATATTCTTGATGATATATTTTTCTAAAGAACTATTTTTTATTAAGTTTTGCACATTTGTCTATACATTATATTGTCTCATGTCATTCATATAATTAACACCTTATTGTGACTGCAACTCATTCCTCAACAGGTATACATCAACACTACTTCAACACGAGTTTCAAAATTTGACTCAGTTCATGTATCTTCCCTAGAGACATTATAAAGTAGTTGTTAAAATTGATTCAAAAATGCAGTAAAAAATTGGGAAATATGAAAGAGAAGTCTCGTTCTTTCAGTCTGGCAGCATTAATAGGATAAATTTTTCTTGATTACTTTTTTATCTTAGCTCTCGGTATACGGCATTTGGTAGGAGTAATTTCGTGAATGTACTGGAAGTCGCATGGAACGGGAATGTGTACCCATGGTGCTGCCATTTGTGGCGGATGGCACGAACCAAAGTTCATAGAGACAAAGGAAACCTTTATTATATCAACAGTTTAGTGCATTTTAACAAGTTGGGCCGTATTTTATAAAATTTCTTGTCGAAATTCAGGTCTAAAAACGGGTTTAGTATTTATCCAGGTTTTTTTTTCTTCGTTTTAGTCGGAGCCGTGTAATTATAAAGTTTAACATTTCACTCTGAAAATCGATTCATTTGATAGTCGACGTAGCTGCTCCGGCAAAACATTCTAGCGGCGGTATGGAAACTACTTGTGATTTGCGCCCAGAAAAGTATTTTAAATACAATTTTCGTTTACTTATCAAGTTCAACATAATTTTAAAGATTTCTACATTAAATGTTGTGCCCGGTTTTCGTTTTATAAGTGTATTTACAACATGAGAACACATGAATTTGCTTTTTACAGGGGTTAGATGTCACACATCTCTGGCAGTACCGAAAGACTTGCTCACTTTTTTTTTCTTCCTATGGACACATTCGCCCTATATCAATGCAATTAAAATGGATTTAATGCCCGTAGCACAAGAGCGTGGCGCTCACTTCAGCGAACAGTTAAACACTGGATAATATCGAGTGAGATCTCCTTAGCATTCGGGAAACTATTTTTTAAAAAGTTTCAGGCGTGGCATCTGCAGCTGCCAGGTCTCGGAAACTCGTGAGCGACCGATAGCCGGCAACTAAGGCCCTCCTCACACGGGGATACTGAAGTTGCTTAGATACCGCGAGACTCGGCGACCGAGCGACTCGTCATGTAGATAGGCATGGCGTCACTCAGACGGCGATACTGGAGTGGCGGAGACTGGAAGTCGTAAGCAACGTAAATCCCGGCGACTCAGCATGCTGGTCTCCACGCTACTCCAGTAGCCTACGCGGCGCGATACTGTATTGTAGCGAACAATGGGCGAGCAGGCGTTTAATATCAAATTTGTAAACGAAGTTGAGAAACACCCAGAACTCTATAACTACAAGTTGAAAGGGTATTCAAAAAAGGATGTGACTGACAAAGCATGGAATGATGTCGCAAAAGAAGTGCAACTCACAGGTAAGTTGACAATATCTTAAACAACAATAATTAGATATAAAATATCTATCATAATAAACTAACTTGTGAAAAACCAAAATGTATATGTAAACAGCATGTTTTATATTTAGTATCTCACAAATACATTATTAGTAAAAGAAATATAGTTTTTATACAATGGTTATTCGTCCTTCGAAGAAATACCTTATTCTAAAACGTTTGTAACGTATAAAAATTACTTTCTATTGATATCTTTTCTTGGTTCCCAAGGGAATTACGCATGGTTTTTACGAACTTCGATAAAACTTACCACATGTTCAAAGTTGTTGTCATACTCACAGTAACCTACAAAAACACATGAAATACTTTAATACCTAATTAGTTATTGTAACAGTATTTCCACTGCCATGGAACAGAAGCCCGGGGTGTTAGAAAATAGTTTGCCAAGTAATTCCGCACTTCATGAGCAGTAGACCGATCATGTAACGTTAGGTCTTCTAGTGGCTGTGGATTGATGTTGGGCGTTTCTGAGTTGCCAAATGGTTCACCAGCAAAATATTTAATACCTTCACTTTTCCGAATGAAGTTGTGAAGAATGCAGACAGATTTTATTACATCAACCACTCTTTCCGTAGTTCGGCAGCGAATAGCAGTGTTCAACACTTGGAACTTTTCTGCCATCATTCCGAAAGCGCACTCCACTGTTTTCCGTCCTCTGCTCAATCTGTAATTGAATATTCTTTTAACATCATCAAGTGTTCTCTGAGGGTAAGGACGCAGCAAATATTGTGACAATGGAAAGGCCTCATCTCCAACAAAGTAAAAAGGAAAGTCAATCTCATTGTCGTCATCTGGTAATCGTGAAGGCGGTGGTATGTCTAGTCCTCCATTTGCAATCCAGTGTTTGACAGCTGATGCGCGAAACACTCCTCCATCGCTGTTTCTACCTGCATAGCCAGTTTCAATAAGAGTGAAGAAACCATCTGCATCACTGCTAGCCAGCAGCACTATTGAGTGATACATTTTGTAATTAAAGTTACTTGAGCCAGTTCCAGGTAATTTTTCTATTCGAATATGCTTACCGTCCAATGAACCCAAGCAATTGGGTAAATTCCACAGTGAATAGAAACGCTGTGCTATCATTCTCCACTTTTCTTCTCCTGGGACAGGCATGTAGGACTCTTTCAACGATTCCCAAATTAATTTGGTAGTTTCTCGTATGATGTTGATAACTGTGCTTTCTCCTCTAGCAAAGTACATCGACAGCGATACAAATGTACCTCCTGTTGCCAAATACCTGCAACAAAGTTAAATTAAATTTTACTTCATAATACATTCCCCATGTACCATTTATATATTTTTTCTTCAAATAATAAACATATGTTGTATATATCTGGATTATACTTAATACTACTTCACTTTTGTATTTGTTTTTTGTTTACTGTAAATTAGTTAGGAATTCATCCATTGCAACGATTTATATTTATGTGAACAATGTTGTTTGTTTTCAGTTAACGAATGCAAAGAAAAATGGAAAAATCTCCGTTCAGTTTTTGTCCGTCACATAAAGCCACCTCCAAGTGGTTCAAGTTCCAAAAATAAGAAACCATATTATCTATCGGAGGCAATGAAATTTACCCTACCATTCATAAAAACGCTTGGTACACCATCGGGGAATTTGCCAGAAGTCATCAATGAACAAAACCTGGAACACAGTTCATCTGACCCAACACAAAATACGGAAGACGTTGCGGCTGAAGAGGAGGAATATATCTCAGATAACGCAATACTAACTACAACACCACAACTTTCCCTTCCTTCACCTATGCTGCCAAATACTGACTTCTCGCAAGAACATGCTCATCATTCCCAACAAATGACTCATGATCCCTTTTCCAACCCAAAAGATAATTTATCAAAGCGTAAAAAGCAAACAGTGACGGAAGTGGACAAGTCCTTTATGGAATACATGAATGCAAAGAAAAGGAAACTTGAATCGAATTCAAACGATGATAGGCAAGTAAAAAAGTCGTTTCTTCTAAGCCTTTTACCAGAAATCGAACCTTTGACAGATGCACAAATGAAATCATTCCGACGTAGGGTTCTGCAGCTTATTGATGACATCACGAATCCAAAAGACATGCACCAACACGTACCAGCTTACCAACAGACCCCAACTTACTCCTACAGTGTTTCCACGCATTCATCGTTGGCTACAGATAATGCTTCAATTTGTTCGTCGCCTGGAAATCAAACTATTCCACAGAAAGTACAAGATACTGAAACGCAACAGTATTTTGAAGTCATCCAAGAGACTTTACAATATGAGCAGGAACATAATGTGATGTGATGTTTTGTTGGGTGTGTAAACATATAACTTTGGTGTACGTGTTTTTATCTCTATTATGTTGTTTATTTTTGTGTTTACAGTCATGATTTGAATGTTTGTGTAATGGGTATTCTTTAAATAGTTTATATATATACATTTTTTCTTTTGCAGTACATTATTTGAATGTGTATTTCTTAGGTATATTTGAATTAAACATTGGAATGAATTTATGCATAAGATATGTTTATACTTTCACCTTTCAGTTGACTGGAATACTTGGGTATAAATAACTTTAGATTATTTAACCTGTTAACGTTAAAGTGCACATTCTTAAGATCCATACAACAGCCTTTTTCCACAGATAAAATAAGTAATTGCGGCCTCAAGTTAAAATGCATACATTGTTTTTATTCGCCAAGCATCAGTATATACGTTAAAATACTTGGAAAGAAATAGATTTGTGTTGAAGGGAAACATTTAGAAGTGCCTTAACAAAAATTCGTAATAATTTGTATTTCTTAACTTACTTACCTCAAAGTTATCAGCAATCGTTCACCGGGGCTCACGCATTCCCTCATAGTGGTATCCCTATAATACATCGCAGGTGTAACAATTTCCGTTAACATTTGGTAAGTCTCCTTCGTCATTCTGTAGAAAGCGATGAATTTTGAGTCTGTCTCTTGCAATTCTTTGGCCGCGACAAATAATCTACAATTAATGTTCCTTTCTATATATGGATGAACCCACAATCTTTTCCTACTTCGTTTTCTATAATGTTGATAATATTGGATAACAATATCACTATCGTCACTGCTGTTATCACTGGACATTACATACAATATATAGGCACTTCACGGTTCCACAAGATACTCGGGCTGTACTCACGATGCATTTTTTCCTCCCAGTCTCTGATATTTTAGTAGCGTCGTGTGAAGATAACGGGCGACTAGAGTCACCCAGTCACACAGTTGCCTAGTCTCCAGGCTACCAGCGATCGTTTTGTAGGCAACTTCAGTATCCCCGTGTGAGGAGGGCCTAAGTTGCCCGTGTGGAAGGTCTCTTATACACGGTCACAAGATGTCGATAATAATGTTTTTTATCGTTTTCGAAGCGTCGCGTAAGACAAAAGTAAGCATTGGCAAATAAATGAGAACATACAGGAGATACTTTATCGCTTCGTTGCAACGTAGATGTGGTCTTGAAACCCTCATTGTCGTATATAGTTTTCAAAAATAATCATATCACAGGTCAAGTATATGAAACCTAGGTCATACTTTTTAGCTCTCGCCCTTACTGTTCTTTGTATTCAAAATTTAAATTTGTATTTTTTTTTTAATTCTTGGCTAATTATGGCTCTCGTAAGCTTTATTAAACCATCTCTCACCGCGATTCCAGCCCCATTAGATCTAAAGACTACGCTCCACACTCATATTCTCTCGGGAATCAGAGGCTCGAGCGGGAACCTGATATCAAGCACCAGTCACTAAGGCCAAGTTGCGCTTGGTGGAAGCTTGTCAGTCGTCCTAGTAACACTTTCGACGGGGCTACGCCGCGCCAGACTGATGACAAACTGACTAGAGACTAATGTGGAACAGCTCTATACTAACAACACAGGCCAGAGGGTGAAAAATAACCTACCGGCAAGAGGTGTGAGTACAAAAATATGGTGCATAATCAGGTGTTAAACATTATTAACTCATTTCCAAGAATTTTGTAGCACTGGAGGTTTATTTCACCCATAGCTAAGCCGGTAAAGTAATTAAAAACCAATATTCTCAGAAAGAATAAAGTTATTTTCGTTTTAATAATGTTAGTATTATATGTTTTAGACATATACAAATTTTTTTTCTGCCATCTACCGGACTGACTTGATAACAACGCCAAGTTTGCACACGGGATTCTCGGAGCTGTCCGGTAGTAGTCTCCAGTGTATTTGGTGCCGCTGTCGCCTCCAGCCCGGATTCAATCAGAAGCAACCCTCTCGGTGGCGCCGTGAGGACTGAGACAAAGGGGCTTCCGGAGTGTGAAAATGGCGTGCGACCAGGTGGTGGACGTCGCCGTGGTTTGTAAAGAAAACCTTCCCTCAAGGGGCGGGAGGGTTGGAAGAGAAATCTAAAACTCATTTACCCCGGGACAGAACCACACCCCTCCCCCTTTCGGACGGGTCGATATGCTGTAACATTTAGGTTACCTACATACAGCCAAAACATAGGAGTAGTATGTAAATGTAGGTCCGGCGCCAGGAGCCAGGTGGTACTGTAGAGCCAACCGCTATCTTGGATTATTACGTCACGGGGGTTATCTTGGATGACCCTGAACTTTTACTTTAAACCTTGACCACGAACATTTGTCAAAAATGGCCAGAAAAATACTCAAAATATGACCAAAAAAACGCCAAAATTTGTTAAAATTTCAGTTTTTATGAAAAACAAATCTACTAATAAATCACATAAAATAGTAAAAATATATAATTCCATATTTAAAGGGAAAAAGTCCCGTTTTTAAAGAACGTTTCCCGTTTTAGTCCACCAAAAAATTCCACAGACATGAAATATCCTCAAAGAGGCTCAAATTAATCATCTACAAGCCTCCAATAAACTTCTGAGGACATTTGAACAAGACCAACAGGCTGACATGGTCGACATATTAAATTATGACGTCATCGTTTCAATTTTAGTTACGACCACCAATTTTTTAATTCCATAACTATAATCGGAAAAATTTGGGAAAATTTTAATATATATAAATATGTATATAATTAAAATTTTAACAAAAAAAATTCCGCCATTTAGAATTTATGTTATACCCGCCATCTTGGAAATCCGTAATTATTTAAATAGAAATTCGAAAAGAAATTAATTCAATAATATAAATATTTTAAATTAAATTTTATAACATTTTTTTTTAAAACGCACATACATCATGGAGCTTGGAAACATCGGTTGAAACTCGGCGAGAGCAAAAAAATGGCGACAGAACCTTCCTCCACAGAAGCCACCGATAGACTGACTCCCAACACTAATGCCAAGGTATATATATCGCCAGCTAGGATATGATGTTACATCCACCATCTTGTTTTCGTCTGCTGGATGCCGCCATCTTGGATCCGATACACTGGTTTCGTCTGCTAGAGGTCGCTAATGACATGTTAATTTAATTTTTACCTGCTAGAGTGCAATAATTTCTTTTTACCAGGGCACCCTTCATCTTGTTAGTCGAATTGGCAGCCATTTTGAAAAACAAAATTTTTTCAGTTACAAAAAAAATCTCTATTCTTGCTCAACAAAAGAGAAGTTCACATGTTGGCAAAATATGATTTTGTAATTTTTCAAAAAAAAATAAATTATAAGTTTGTAATTTTTATTTTTATTAATTAATTTTTTTCTGTGATTATCTGATATTAAGTAAAGCAAGGGTTGGTTTTCTCTTTACGCTCCAGGTTTTTCCTGGTAATATTTTGATGATATTCTCCATGTGCTCCTATTAATTCCTGTGGTTTCTCCAAGTGCTTCTGGTTATTTGTGAAAAATAGGTCTCTGCATGAAATATTTTTTACTTACGAGTCATATAATTTTATTCAGTGTCACATTTAATTAGTAAATTTCTGCTACTAAATCAGCACTTAAAAAGTTTTCATCAGGTGCAATTAAAACAAAAATATCCTTACTCAGTCCGATAATATGGGATAAGACAGCTGATAAACACTGTAACGCAAGACGAACTTCTTTGTCCTTGATGTCTAGAGAAGCCCTCCTTCTCTTGCGAGAGAGCGCATCCCGCATCCCACATAAAAAAGAATAATATTTGCAGCTACACAACATGTGGCATCATCTGTTGTTGAAAGCAGAACTACTTGTGACAAGCTTCTTCGCTGATTAAAATAAAAAAAATATTATTAAAGTAATTGTTTCAATTGAAACCTCTCAATTAGCACCTGACATTAGTCGTACAAGCTAACATGTATCCTGGTTCGATGTCCTACTGTATGCAACTGGCTACCAACTGGATGTGGCTGGTTAACATCTTAAATTACTCAAGTGCTCTAATGCTCCATCAGCTCCAACAGCTCGAAAAACACTTACTCCCCAAGTGCTATAATGCTCCAACAGTTCCAAGACTCCAAAGATCCAATTGCTCCAATTGCTCCGAATGCTCCAATTTTCCAACAGCTCAGAATGGCCCAATGCATCAAATGATACAACAGTAGTATAGGATAGCCGGAACTGCGGCAGGCTTCAGGCTGTGGATTGTGTGGATTGTGATTGTCGGTCCGCCATCTTGGATTTGTGACGTCACGACGGCCATCTTGGACTCAAAAATTCCTCAAAATTCCTCAAAATTCCTCAAAATTGACTCAAAATGACTCAAAATTTCCCGTTTTCGAGGGAAAATTTCCCGTTTTCGAGGGAAAAATTCCCGTTTCGAGGAAAAATTAGGATTTCGAAAAACCACAAATGTCTTGCCTTAGAAAGAACACAAATTCCTGATATAGGCTTAAGCATCCTTAACTACAGCCTCTGATAAGTCTCTTTTAGGATTATGACGTCACCGTTGCAATTTTCGTTACGCCCGCCATCTTGAAAATCCACAATTTTTATGTTAGAAAATCGGGAAAATTTTTAAAAATCATTAAAAAAATTATTTGATCGAATTAAATAAAAATCTTAAAAACCACTGTTGCAGTTATCGTTACGGTCGCCATATTTGATTATATAAATTTTACATATTTCGTTACACCCGCCATCTTGGTTGAGTACCATGTCATTCTTACACTTTATGTTACGACCACCATATTGGATCCTATTAATGTTGCAATTATCGTTATGGTCGCCATCTTAAAATTTAGACGCCATCTTGAAAATCCGTAATTTTAATGCTAGAGATTCGGGAAAATTTTTAAAAATCATTTAAAAAATTAACTAATCGAATTAAATAATAAAAAAACCTTAAAACCACCATTGCACTTTTTCGTGACGGCCGCCATCTTGAAATCACCCGCTGGAGGCCGCCATCTTGTTTTCGTCTGCTACAGTGTGCCGATACCATGTTAGTATAATTATCTGGTCACAATAATTTTGTCCTCATCTGTTAACATTGAAAATTGACCTTGGCCTTTGACCTTGACATTGAACTTTGACCTTGACCTCGAACTTTGACCTTGACCTCGAACTTTGACCTTGACCTTGAAATTTGACCTTGACCTTTAAATTTGACTTTGTCCTTGAAATTTGACTTTGTCCTTGAAATTTGACTTTGTCCTTGTCGACCCTCATGGATCCGACATTTTATGTTCAGTACATGCCACCAGGAGCTACTACCTGCTGGAGTACACCATATTGTGTGTTTACTTGTATTATAGAGTACATTTCCATCTGGATAATTTTATTCTAACCCGCTATAGTGCAATAATTATTTATTATTACTGAGGTGCCCGCCATCTTGAAATTTGGTCGCAATCTTGAAATATTGTAATTATTTAGCTAGAAATGCGAGGAAAATTCCAAAAGTCTCCGAAAAAATCAATTATTAATTTACAAATTGAATAGATGAATTCCTGTCCACGGATCGATTCCTGACCAGTGAAAGTTTCAACTAATTATTAAATAAATTTTATATTCTGTTTTCCATTACCTTTCGTGGTGTTTATTAATCATTCACTTTACGAAAAACAACTCAAGTCAATATACCTGACCAACGAATTAATACAGTGCCAATTAGCCTATTATGAAAGTCTAATTTTTCAATAATCTGATTAACCTATAAGCCGTTCATGTACAAAGCCACACATATAGATCAATTGCCTTCAGTCCATGAGACCGAGACATGTCATTATCAGACGTATAGGCTAGTCATTTCAGGACCGCATGTCCTTCGTCGTTAGCTAATTATATTCAATTAATCCATCGTGACATTTTTATACATTCTAAAGGACCAAGTAACCTTGAAAAATATTTTAGTAACACCAAGAGGTTTTAAACTAGTAAATATTCAATCACTACATTTTGTGCTACGCGCAATCAACAAAAAGGAAGCACCGACAAAGAAAAGGCAGCACCATCAACGAAAAGGAAGCACCATCAACGAAAAGGCAGCACATTTGAAAGCACCGACAACGAAAAGGCAGCACCGCCAACGAAAAGGAAGCACATTTGGAAGCACCGTCAACGAAAAGGCAGCACATTTGGAAGTACCGACAAAGAAAAGACAGCACCGCCAACGAAAAGGAAGCACATTTGAAAGCACCGACAACGAAAAGGCAGCGCCGGCATCGAAAAGAAAGCACATTTGGAAGCACCGTCAACGAAAAGGCAGCACCGACAACGAAAAGGAAGCACATTTGGAAGCACCGACAACGAAAAGGCTGCACCGGCATCGAAAAGGAAGCACATTTGGAAGAACCGACAACGAAAAGGCAGCACCGTCAACGAAAAGGCAGCGCATTTGAAAGCACCGTCAACGAAAAAGCAGCACATTTGAATGCACCGTCAACGAAAAGGCAGCACATTTGGAAGCACCGACAACGAAAAGGTAGCACATTTTGGAAGCACCGTCATCGAAAAGGTAGCACCATCAATGAAAAACCAGTACATTTGGTAGCACCTACAACGAAAAGTCAGCACCGCCAAAGAAAAGGCAGCTCATTTGGAAGCACCGCCAACGAAAAGGCAGCACTGCCAACGAAAAGGCAGCACATTTGGAAGCACCGACAACGAAAAGGTAGCACCATCAATGAAAAACCAGCACATTTGGTAGCACCTACAACGAAAAGTCAGCACCGCCAAAGAAAAGGCAGCTCATTTGGAAGCACCGCCAACGAAAAGGCCGCACCATCAACGAAAAGGAAGCACATTTGGAAGCACAAGTTTCGAGAACTTAGTCTTAGAAATCTGAATACAAGAAAAATAAAACATTAAATTTTTATAATTGCAATTATTTATTTCTTTACATTATACAAATACAAGTAAAACAAGCCATTATTGTATGTAGCCAGCTTTCCTCAGTTCTTTGAAAATGAATGATATTTCTTTGATGCACGAATATTTTCCTGCACAAAGCGAGTCATATAGAAGTCTTAGCCGGTCAACCAATATGTTTGGATCGTTCCATGAAGTGTAATCAGTCTCTTCTACAACCATCTTACTTGTTTGATTATTATAAATATTATTTTCTCTGGTGTCTTCCGTTTGAACACCATCCTCAGGGTAACTTTCATTATCGAGACAATGATCATCACAAGCTTGATCCGATTTATTTAATATATCACGATGTTTCCATCGTTTCGGTCTCAGGACACCACCACAGTCGTCGATTTTGGCTGCTTTAGTTGCTTCATCACAGTCTATTTCTTTGTCAAAAGCCGCAGAGTCGCTGTAGCAATCACCGTAGAAGGCATCATCTTCACCCAGATTACCGTAAGAATTCGATGTCGATGATGTCGAAGCGTCTTCATCGTCTTCATGCTTCCTTTTAAGGAGTCCATTATTTTTACAAAGTAGGAAAGATCTACTTGAATTCGGCTGGAATGTATTCTCACTTTTCATGTTAAAGATTCTTCCATTGTCTTCATTCTTCCATAAATCATAATCGTCCTTCAATTTAAGTTCATTGTCGAGATCGGAAGAGCAACGAACATAATCTCTCCCAAGACAAGGAAAATTATTGTCGTAATGCCGATCACTCTTCCTTAGTCTAGTAGAACCATCGTTGTCATCTAGCTTGTACACAGGCTTGGCGTTACAAGTTCTGTCATGTCTTTTTAAGCTCTCTCTCCGCGTAAACGACTTGCTACATCGAACACAACTAATCATATTACGTAGTGGATTTTTATCACAGTCATTCTTCTCGTGTTGTCTTCCATTCTTTCTCAAGACAAATTCTTTGCTGCAAAACTTACACCTGTGTCCTTTCGATACAGCAACAATCACCGAATCAGGATTCATATTAGTTACTGAGACTATGGTCAGATGCAAACTGAATTAATTAAATTAGATACATTACTTAAATATAATTTTTAATATTTCATCTGCAAGAATTAAGTTACCTCATACAAAAGAAATTGTTACATATGGTCTCGATTATTAGCATGAGATGTCGCCACGTGTTGTGTTGAGTCATAATTTATTTAGTTGTTTTATGTGGAATGCGGGAAGCTCACTATCGATTGCAAAACAAGGATGGCTTTGCTAGACATCAAGGAGAAGGAAGTTCGTCTTACATGTTAGTACTCCACGGATGTCTCATGACATATTATTTGAATGAGTAATGGTTGCTTAATTTTTATTTCCACCTGGTAAAAAAAAATTGCAAGTGCTGATTTAGTAACAGATATTCTCGAATTAAATGTAACTCTAAATAACACGTCATGACTCATTAGGTAAAAAATCCGTCATGCAGAGAGCGGTTTCTCATAATAGACAGAAGCACTTGAAGAAACCACAGGAATAATCAGGAGTACTCGGAGAAATCTATCATAATATTGACAAAAATAATAGGGAGCACACGGAGAAAACCATCTCACGTTTCTTTGCTATCATATAAATACAGAAAAAATATTTAATAATAAAATAAATTAATAAAAAAATTTAAATTGAAAAAAATTAAATTGAAAGCAGCAATAATCAGGAGCACACGGAGAAAACCATCATAATATTGACATGGATAATCAGATGCACTCGGAGAAAACCACCACACGTTTTCTTTGATATCATAAAATTACAGGGAAAAAAATATTTAATAAAAATAAATAAAAATAAATTTAAAATGAAAAAAATTACAAAAATACATAAAATTCTGGCTTGTACTAGATCTCTATCTTTGTTACACAATGAGAAGTTCACAAGCTAGCATAATCTATTTATGTATTTTTGTAATTTTTTTCATTTAAAATTTTTTTTTATTTATTTTTATTAAATATTTTTTTCCCTGTAATTTTATGATATCAAAGAAAACGTGTGGTGGTTTTCTCCGAGTGCATCTGATTATCCATGTCAATATTATGATGGTTTTCTCCGTGTGCTCCTGATTATTTCTGCTTTCATTTTAAATTTTTTTAATTTAAATTTTTTTATTAATTTATTTTATTATTAAATATTTTTTCTGTATTTATATGATAGCAAAGAAACGTGAGATGGTTTTCTCCGTGTGCTCCCTATTATTTTTGTCAATATTATGGAAGATTTCTCCGTGTACTCCTGATTATTCCTGTGGTTTCTTCAAGTGCTTCTGTCTATTATGAGAAACCGCTCTCTGCATGACGGATTTTTTACCTAATGAGTCATGACGTGTTATTTAGAGTTACATTTAATTCGAGAATATCTGTTACTAAATCAGCACTTGCAATTTTTTTTACCAGGTGGAAATAAAAATTAAGCAACCATTACTCAGTAAAATAATATGTCATGAGACATCCGTGGAGTACTAACATGTAAGACGAACTTCCTTCTCCTTGATGTCTAGCAAAGCCATCCTTGTTTTGCGATCGACAGTGAGCTTCCCGCATTCCACATAAAACAACTAAATAAATTATGACTCAACACAACACGTGGCGACATTTCATGCTAATAATCGAGACCATATGTAACAATTTCTTTTGTATGAGGTAACTTAATTCTTGCAGATGAAATATTAAAAATTATATTTAAGTAATGTATCTAATTTAATTAATTCAGTTTGCATCTGACCATAGTCTCAGTAACTAATATGAATCCTGATTCGGTGATTGTTGCTGTATCGAAAGGACACAGGTGTAAGTTTTGCAGCAAAGAATTTATCTTGAGAAAGAATGGAAGACAACACGAGAAGAATGACTGTGATAAAAATCCACTACGTAATATGATTAGTTGTGTTCGATGTAGCAAGTCGTTTACGCGGAGAGAGAGCTTAAAAAGACATGACAGAACTTGTAACGCCAAGCCTGTGTACAAGCTAGATGACAACGATGGTTCTACTAGACTAAGGAAGAGTGATCTGCATTACGACAATAATTTTCCTTGTCTTGGGAGAGATTATGTTCGTTGCTCTTCCGATCTCGACAAAGAACTTAAATTGAAGGACGATTATGATTTATGGAAGAATGAAGACAATGGAAGAATCTTTAACGTGAAAAGTGAGAATACATTCCAGCCGAATTCAAGTAGATCTTTCCTACTTTGTAAAAATGATGGACTCCTTAAAAGGAAGCATGAAGACGGTGAAGACGCTTCGACATCATTGACATTGAATTCTTACGGTAATCTGGGTGAAGATGATGCCTTCTACGGTGATTGCTACAGCGACTCTGCGGCTTTTGACAAAGGAATAGACTGTGATGAAGCAACTAAAGCAGGCAAGACCGAAGACTGTGGTGGTGTCCTGAGACCGAAACGATGGAAACATCGTGATATATTAAATAAATCGGATCAAGCTTGTGATGATCATTGTCTCAATAATGAAAGTTACCCTGAGGATGGTGTTAAAACGGAAGACACCAGAGAAAATAATATTTATAATAATCAAACAAGTAAGATAATGGTAGAAGAGACTGATTACACTTCATGGAACGATCCAAACATATTGGTTGACCGGCTAAGACTTCTACATGACTCGCTTTGAGCAGGAAACTATTCGTGCATCAAAGAGATATCATTCATACTCAAAGAACTGAGGTAAGCTGGCTACATACAATAATGGCTTGTTTTACTTGTATTTGTATAATGTGAGGAAATAAATAATTGCAATTATAAAAATTTAATGTTTTATTTTTCTTGTATTCAGATTTCTAAGACTAAGTTTTCGTAACTTGTGCTTCCAAATGTGCTTCCTTTTCGTTGATGGTGCGGCCTTTTCGTTGATGGTGCTTCCTTTTTGTTGTCGGTGCTTCCAAATGTGCTGCCTTTTCGTTGGCAGTGCTGCCTTTTCGTTGGCGGTGCTTCCAAATGAGCTGCATTTTCTTTGGCGGTGCTGACTTTTCGTTGTCGGTGCTACCAAATGTGCTGGCTTTTCATTGATGGTGCTACCTTTTCGATGACGGTGCTTCAAAAATGTGCTACCTTTTCGTTGTCGGTGCTTCCAAATGTGCTGCCTTTTCGTTGACGGTGGTTTCAAATGTGCTGCCTTTTCGTTGACGGTGCTTTCAAATGCGCTGCCTTTTCGTTGACGGTGCTGCCTTTTCGTTGTCGGTTCTTCCAAATGTGCTTCCTTTTCGATGCCGGTGCAGCCTTTTCGTTGTCGGTGCTTCCAAATGTGCTGCATTTTCGTTGTCGGTGCTGCCTTTTCGTTGATGGTGCTTCCTTTTCGTTGATGGTGCTGCCTTTTCTTTGTCGGTGCTTCCTTTTTGTTGATTGCGCGTAGTACAAAATGTAGTGATTGAATATTTACTAGTTTAAAACCTCTTGGTGTTTCTAAAATATTTTTCAAGGTTACTTGGTCCTTTAGAATGTATAAAAATGTCACGATGGATTAATTGAATATAATTAGCTAACGACGAAGGACATGCGGTCCTGAAATGACTAGCCTTTACCTCTGATAATGACATGACTCGGTCTCATGGACTGAAGGCAATTGATCTATATGTGTGGCTTTGTACATGAACGGCTTATAGGTTATTCAGATTATTGAAAAATAAGACTTTCATAATAGGCTAATTGGCACTGTATTAATTCGTTGGTCAGGTATATTGACTTGAGTTGTTTTTCGTAGAGTGAATGATTAATAAACACCACGAAAGGTAATGGAAAACAGAATATAAAATTTATTTAATACTTAGTTAAAACTTTCACTGGTCAGGAATCGATCCGTGGACAGGAATTCATCGATTTTTTTTGTAAATTAATAATTGATTTTTTCGGAGACTTTTGGAATTTTTCTCGCATTTCTAGCTAAATAATTACAATATTTCAAGATTGTGACCAAATTTCAAGATGATTGGGCACCTCAGTAATAATAAATGATTATTGCACTGTAGCGGGTTAGAATAAAATTATCCAGATGGAAATGTACTCTATAATACAAGTACACACACAATATGGTGTACTCCAGCAGGTGGTAGCTCCTGGTGGCATGTACTGAACATAAAATGTCGGATCCATGAGGGTCGACAAGGACAAAGTCAAATTTAAAGTTCAAGGTCAAATTTCAAGGTAAAGGTCATATTTTCAAGGTCAAGGTCAAATTTCAAGGTCAAGGTCAATGTTCAAGGTCAAGGTCAAAGTTCAAGGTCAAGGTCAAAGTTCAAGGTCAAGGTCAAAGTTCAATGTCAAGGTCAAAGTTCAAGGTGAAGGTCAAAGTTCAAGGTCAAGGTCAAAGGCCAAGGTCAATTTTAAATGTCAACAGATGAGGACAAAATTATGGTGACCAGATAATTATACTAACATGGTATCGGCACACTGTAGCAGACGAAAACAATATGGCGGCCTCCAGCGGGTGATTTCAAGATGGCGGCCGTCACGAAAAAGTGCAATGGTGGTTTTAAGGATTTTTTAATATTTAATTCGATTAGTTAATTTTTTTAATGATTTTTAAACATTTTCCCGAATCTCTAGCATTAAAATTACGGATTTTCAAGATGGCGTCTAAATTTTAAGATGGCGACCATAACGATAATTGCAACATTAATAGGATCCAATATGGTGGTCGTAACATAAAGTGTAAGAATGACATGGTACTCAACCAAGATGGCGGGTGTAACGAAATATGTAAAATTTATATAATCCAATATGGCGACCGTAACGATAACTGCAACAGTGGTTTTTAAGATTTTTATTTAATTCGATCAAATAATTTTTTTAATGATTTTTAAAAATTTTCCCGATTTTCTAACATAAAAATTGTGGATTTTCAAGATGGCGGGCGTAACGAAAATTGCAACGGTGACGTCATAATCCTAAAAGAGACTTATCAGAGGCTGTAGTTAAGGATGCTTAAGCCTATATCAGGAATTTGTGTTCTTTCTAAGGCAAGACATTTGTGGTTTTTCGAAATCCTAATTTTTCCTCGAAACGGGAATTTTTCCCTCGAAAACGGGAAATTTTCCCTCGAAAACGGGAAATTTTGAGTCATTTTTAATCAATTTTGAGGAATTTTGAGGAATTTTGAGGAATTTTTGAGTCCAAGATGGCCGTCGTGACGTCACAAATCCAAGATGGCGGACCGACAATCACAATCCACACAATCCACAGCCTGAAGCCTGCCGCAGTTCCGGCTATCCTATACTACTTACAACAATTTTTAAATACTCCAATGCCCAAATGCTTCAAGTGTTACAGTGCTCCAAAAGCTCCAAGAGCTTCAATGCTCCAATATCTCTAAGTGATCCATAGCTCAAATTGCTCCAAGTGCTCCAATGTTCCAATACACCAAGTCCAACAGCTCCAAGAATCAGATTTCTTGAAATAAAGAAACCATTTTAAAATAAAAAAATACATATTTTTTATTACATTTTTGCATGCAAGTAAAAATGTCAATATTGTATTTAGCCAGCATCCCACAATTCTTTGAGTATTTTGGCTACAAGATGAGTTGCGAGTATTTTCCTGCCCTAAGCGAAGACATCAGTAGTCTCAAAGGATCGACCAATATGTTAGGATCTTCCCATGATGTGTAATCGATCTCTTCTGCAGCTGTCATTGTCTTTCCATGTTTAATATATATTTTTTAAGATAATTATCATCCCAGTGATAATCGTTACCTTTATCTGAATATTTATTTTTATCTCAATGTTTCCATCGTTTTGGTCTCAGGATTTCATCACAGTCTTTGAATGTGCCAACTTTAGGGGCTTCATCTCTGTCTTCGATTTTATCATTTTCATGTCGTTCTCTATTGTTCAAAATTTCAATGAAGCGACTAGCATTTGATGTAAATATGTTTTTTTTTTAATTTCCAAAGAATATGTTACTTTCATAGTTAGCCTTTAAATTAAAAATCATTAGCATGATCTTGGATAGAATTTTCAGCATTACCATTTTTAAATTCCACTTCATCATTATATTGTTTAATAATTGGCCTTCATTCCATTTCCTTGGTGTTGCAGACCTGTCTTCTTTATCTTTAGTAAGCTCAGTTGTACAGGTCTTGCAATTTTTATTCAAGAAATATCTTCTAGCAAAGGATTTTAGACCCTGACTGCAATTCAATGGTTTTTGGCAAAGACCCAAAATACACTCGCTCCTCTCATGATGTTTAGTTTTTTTCTCAAGTTTAACTCCTCGCTGCAGTATCTACAGTGGTGTCCTTTTGATAACGAGCCAATATCCATGTAAGCTTCTGCGACTTAGATGCAAACTGAGAGTTTTAATTAGAAACATTTACTTAAATAGAACATTTAATATTTTGATTTGGCAAGTTCAGTTAATTTTGAATTTTTAAATTCTCGTGATCAAGTAATACTGCTTTTTAACAACAGATGTCACCACATTTTGAATGGAGGTAAATTTTTTTTTTCATGTGGGGTGTGGGATGCTCACTCACAATCGCAATAGGAGGGTCTCACTAGGCATCAAAAAGAAGTAAGTTTATCTTGTATGATACTGTTTCTCATCCATCTCAAAACATAGTGACCGAATCAGTAATAAATCTAGTTTTTTTTTAAATTCCACCTGATAAAGCTATTGTAATTGCTGATTTAATAACAGATATTCACTTATTCAGCGCACCTCTGCAAAATGACATGTTTCATTAAGAAAAAATTTGTTTTGCAGAAATTGTTGTCTCAGGAATAACCATAAATACTCGAAGAACATAAGCAGAAATCTCGACATTCAGGCACACATAGAAAACTAATGACAATGGCTTCTTGCCAACATTAAACAATAGAAGGAAAGATACATTCGAGAATCAGTAGAAAATTTAAAACAACTTGCAAACATAAATAGAGAATATTGCTACAAATTAAGCAGAAAATTGGATAAATTCTTCAGAAAACCTTTAAAAACTAGCTGTTTATTTAACAGAGACAGGTCGCCTCTGTTAGGCCATACAGCCCAGCCAATCAGAAGAGAAGAGGCTACTGATTTGCCAGCACTCCCCAGTCAGTCACAGAAGCCCAGCTTCGATTGGCCAAACCAACAGGCCAACCAGACGAAATGAAGGTTGTGATTGGCCCATAGCTGCAGCCAATCGGGAAACACTACCCTCTCAGGTGAGAGTATTAAAAGGGAGGAAAACTTGTTATAACCTCTTAGCCAGAATACTTGACCAGCTGAAGCAATAGAAGTAAAAACTTCGCAGTTCTCTGGCCTTCGTGAAAATATGCAAAGACTATAAGGTGCTTCCTAAGTTCATACAACTCCACCAGAACTTCTTGACTTAGCAGACAAGTGAATTTACCATACAGCCAGCACTGCTTTTCGGCGAGAAAGAATACATCAAACTATAAGACATTAGCATTTTAATGCGAAGGAGATTTTTGACCTGCACCTGAAACTTTCCAGTCAACTATCAGCTGCAACTTGGGATACTCTGAACAAAATAACAGTTTAACAAGCCTAAACAATTCTGTGGCATTCCACAGCGTGTGCATTAAAAAGTTTTAAGAGCTCCACAAGAAAAATATTTCACCTGCTTCGGACAAAGTCAAAGTGGTTGTCAATATCTCTAACAAATATCTGGATGAATCGTGTGTTTCTTTTTTCTCTTTTCGCAGTCGAACTAAGGTAATCCCCAAAGAATAAATTGTTTTGGAGTAAAATATGTCATCAGTTGCCTGCCTTCAACCACAGCAGACGATACACGCCTGGAGAAAAAGATTAATTTGCAATGCCAAGCCTCCCACACAAAACATTAGCAGGGAAGAAACAATGGCACTGAAAGAAATATGCAGTGACAAAAGTGTTGTTACTTTGAAGGCAGGCAAAGGAAATGCAACAGTGGTCATGCATTCTTCAGACATTCCTCTTCGTAAAATATTTTAGTGCAATCGGCTCTCGTACCCATGCACTAGCCAAATACTTAAACGGATTAATCCAAACTTTAGCCTCTCATGTTGGAAATTCTGCACATTTTATTTATATTCTTCAGTAACTTTCTTTTCAACCAACCGATCTTCTGGTCAAATTTGATGTGGTATCGCTCTTCACTAAAGTGCCTGTCCCAGAAGCCCTTCAAATTCTCCTCACATCTGGGAGAAGACCGCCGAGAAGAGACAATATGAAGCTCACAGAACACTGTGTTTCTTCTACCTTCTCATTCAAGGGGCAGATCTACAAGAAATATGAAGGTACCACTATGGGCTCACCTCTCTCCAACTCTTAGCTTATATTTTTATGTACGAATTTAAGGAGAAAGCAGTAAGTACGAGCCAGCTTAAACCCAAGTGCGGGTACAGGTATACAAATGACACATTTGTGATTTGGAGCCATGGCAAAAATAAGTTGCATGGCTTCCTGAAACACCTGAGCAGCATCTATCCAAACATAGAATTAACCATGGAGGTGGAAGTAGAAGGAAAATTGCCTTTTTTTAATGTCTTGGTCACAAGAGAGCATAACCACATCGGCTACAGTGTTTACAGAAAGCCAACACACACAAACAGGTATCTACAGGCGAATTCACACCAACCTCCATCTCATAAGAGAACAGTCATCTCAAATTTGGTCAACACAGCTAGAGAATTTGTGACAAGGTAAATATTGGGGAAGATATGAAAGATCTAGCGAGTGTTCTTCAATTAAATAACTATTCAAAATCAAAAATTAAGAAAGCCAAGAATCCACCTCAACAGCAAATGAAACAGAATCTTCTTAATAAACCCTTATTTTTATGTCATTTGATTTTCCACCCAAGTGGCAAGAATAATTAGGAAAAATGAAATTCATACTATCTTTAAACCTATAAACAAGATTGAGTGTTCTGAAACATAATGAAAGATAAAACTCCAGCCGATAACCTAGCTGGCATGAACAAGTTTTGGTGTTCTAGTGGCAAAGTACACCTCAGTAAAACCTGTAGACGAATAACCAAAAGGGTTTAAGAACATATCAGCGACAATAAACATGGAAAACCACGATCAGCTATAACAGAGCACTCCTTGGAAAACAGAGAAAGTATGTTTCTTCGACCAATTCCACACCATAGGCAACATCTGACAATACAAGAATATATACATTCGAGAATCAGTAGAAACATTAAAAAACCTAGAAAACATAAATAGAGAAGATGGGTTCAAATTAAGCAGAATATGAGATCCTCTCTTCAGAAATCTTAAACCCTAGCTCTGCATCTAACAAAATACTGGTCAACTCTGGTTGTCCAAACAACCCAGCTGATCAGAAGAGAAGATTCCACTGATTTGCCAGCACCTCCAGCCAATCACAGAAGCCTAGCTTCGATTGGCCAAACCAAAAGGCCAACTAGACGAAAGGATGGCAGTGATTGGCCCATAGCTGCAGCCAATTGGGAAATAATTCCTTCTTAGGTGAGAGTATTAAAAGGCAGAAGAACTTGTAATGGGGTTATCTGCCTGTCATGTTAGTGCTGACTCTCATGTCTGATGGCATCGCCCGCCTGGCAGGCCTCATCTCCAGTGCCGGTTGTGTTCTGAAAGGCATGAGATTTTGAATTGCAGCTTTAATAAATTAACTAAAATTTCCTTCTTCGTAATATTAAGTAGGCTCGCTGGCAGCCTGGCGGGAAACGACTAAAGTCGCCCCCGAAACAACCAGTGCCACCCAAAACAATGCGGACAGCAATTTCCAAGCCCCCAACCCCCCCCCCCCCCCCGCATGGTAGATTCTTTTCTACTCTGTCCAACTCTTCTTCCAGATACATCCTTCTGTTTTCCCGTAAGCCTCCTGCTTGATACTAATGCATGAAATTTTGCATCCCGCATGCCAGAGCCCAGGGTTTTCCCTGTGTCTATGCAGGTTTTACCTGGGCCCAACTTATCTAGTTTTAGTCTAGTATAGTCAGTGAGGGGAGTGTCATGGCGCCAATCGCTGCCATGGCTGGCCAATCCCCCTCCTAGCACATGATGCATGCTACCCCTCCTGCATGGCTAATACCCTGCATGATTAGAGCATATGGGCTTCGGCCTGAGACACACTTAGTCTCCCTCCCTAACCCGGAACCCTCCCCAACACACTTAGATTTAATTTAGGTTAGGAAATAATAATAATAATAACCTAATTCAGTACAGTGCGCACCGAACAGTGGTGCAGAGAGGACAGCCTCTCTAAGGCCTAGCTGTACTTTGTCATAAAAGTATTGGTCAGCCATCACTGCTTTGGGTAATAGGCGACCTATAGGTCGGATAGCCCTCCCATAGTGACAGGGAAAAAGGCGGACAATCACATCCATAAGCAGGGAAGGGAGACAGCCATGGACACACAGTGTGAAAAAAAAAAAACGTGAGTGAGACGACCAGGATTCACACGCAAGCGAGGGACCAAAAGGCAAGAGGCCTATCTGGAATGCCGTAGGAGACAGAGAAAGGCGATGTTACTCCTTCAAGGACAGCGAGGGTTACGTCACAGACAAACGAGCGCTAAAAGCGAGGCAGGTAGTAGGCCCAATGTCCATAATCACCACAAACAGTTTTGACCTTCTGAAACAAACAAAACCAGATACACACACACCGGCACCGCCACAGCCACATCAGACTACAAACAGGTAAAAAGGCGTTCCAATCAGTGTTCGAGAAACTTGCAGGCTCAAAGACATCGCGCAGTTTATAAATATACACAGAGTACAGTTCAGAAACGCCATCACTCGTAGGAGGAAACTGCAACTCAGTTTTGAAAACAGGGAGGGATACATACTGGCGATATACTACCTGAAGGAGTGAAACATTGATCGTCACACTTTTGCGCATCTGAACGAGCGGAACACAATAGTGGTCATTAAGGGGCTATACGCCGAAGTCTCGGAGGAAGACATAAAATCAGAGCTGTCAGAAAAAGGCTTCTAGGTGATATATGTGCGAAACTTCCAAATCATGTGACCGGATCACACAGGGACACTGAAGCCAACTCGCACAGGGTCATTTTGCATGACCATCGCGCCTTCCAAAGACGAAAGTATTCTAGATGCAAAAAAAATCTACTACACTTCCGTCACCATTCAAAATTATAAGGCCGGCCCAGAGGACATCGTACAATGTAAACACTGTAGGGAGTTCAACCACACTCAGGCACGCCGCAGTAACCCACCAGTGTGTGTAAGATGTGGCAGTAAACATACACGGGCACAATGCACGCAGACAGACGAAGAAAACAAATTTTGCATAAACTGTAAAACCGGAGGACATACCGCAGCTTGGAAACAATGCCCGGTATATCAGAAGATCGTTGCAAACATGCCAATCAAACAACAACCCCAGACACGACCGATCACACATCAGGCACCAGCAGCGAGCTGCCAGATGGAATTCCCCCCAGCCCTGCGGTAAACAAGCCCCAACTGCGTCCACAAACAACAACAGAGCTCGTCCACACAAGACAAGCGTTCTCACAAGCTGTAGCTGGCTCCGCACAAGCCTCACAAAACCGCACACACACCCCGGCGCAAGACAGGATCGACGGGAGCATATTCAGAGGGTTCTTCGAGATCGCAGATATTGTTCATTTATGTAATTTCACACAACTCCTAGCGAAACGCAGCCAATTTTTCAACCACATGTGCCGTGTATTAGGGATTTAGGCATGTTTTATTTAAAATTTTGTAATCTTAAATATTTTTGGAAATATTTTTTTTTCTCTCATCTTATTTTCTTTATGGCCAGGCCATCAGCCTCTGTTCTCATAGGCGAGCTGATTTTCTTTCCCAGCCTCATGCTAGGCTAGCATTCTGGCTAATATTTCTCCCGCCTCCAGGCACGTCGGGACCGGTAACTTTATTTCTTCGCATGACTACCTTTTGCCTAGAGCAGCTTGTGAAGCAGTGCTGAGCCCTGCTAACTCTGTCACGAATCGGTATAAGGTTCACTAGCAGCAAGACACGACAGGAGGATCCCGTGGGCCTTGCGTCCCACAGACCATGCGTTTTTTGAAGCCCCCTCCTGCTCACCCACCCTTTCTTCTCAGAAGAGAAGCCAGGAGCCACGACCGCTCGGGTACGTTAACGGAAGTCAAAGCCATCTCAGGCTTGACAGCCGCAGTTACGATTCTGGACTTTAACGACACCTAGCGACGGCTGTGGTCACTAACGCCACTTGTGGGCATCGGCAGCGCCGACACCAGCGCTCGCGCGGAGGTAACGACAACCTCTCTCCCCCTTATGTTTCAGGCCGCTAGGTGGCACCACTGGTTACTCCATTACCCCCTAGCTTGACACACTCGTCGGCCACAAGTCGATTTATTAGTACTTCTGCTCGCCACCAAAAGATAGCGCCTCAGTCGCGCAGTCACTCCAGTAAGATCTAATTTTTTTATGCCAGACACCTTCGGGTGGGCTCGGTAATTTTCGGTTCAGAGCCTTCCCCCCCGTCCCATTCTCTAGAGATCCCGCGCTTATGATATTCTGGTGATATCCCGCTCTGAACTTACTTCGGTGCGCGCCTCCTGACTGACTGGTACCGTTTGTATCTGCGATCTTCGGCGAATCATCGACATCATATATTATGTAGTCTTCTCAGACTAAAGGGATGGAGTCCCTAGCTAAATTATTAACCAGTCAGTAGTTTAACTCAAAGTAGAGAAACTTAGTATTTTTTTTATATAAATTATTTTTTAATTAATCATGATGACTTCCGTGGCTACCGCGAATCGTGGTTCGAGTTTGCGGAGACGAGACGCCCTCTCCTGAGCGCCAGGACCAACACCCTGTTTTGGTAAGTCTTGACGTCATTCCCCCCTTTAATTTCCCTCTATTGGCCTTTTGCGCCATTTAAGTATACTGTCTGGAAACAGGTCTAATTCTTTGGAATTTGGACGTCTGTTTCAGACAGGGTTCCAAGTTTGGGGCAGCCAAAATCCTCTGCCAGGACCTCTGGAGTCGGTTCCTGCGCAGAATCCACCATCTTTAGGCCTACTACCTCGATCACCGTCTACCTACAGCCCCGGGTGATACCCGCATAATTCTATTATTCTATTCACAAACTCAAAAAAAAAAATAGTGTCACCCAGTTAAGACAGCGGACAGTAAAATCAGTTCGAGGAGAAGACATTTATATTATGTTTTGCAAGGACTATAAGTACAACCTTTAAAGTTACCAATGTTGATTTCAGTCATGTTTTTAAATATTGTTATTTTTGTTAAACATTCAGGGCCGGCCCGATAGTAAATAAGTTCAAAGAGTATAATATAATAATTGTAATTGTGAGGAATTTAAATAAGATCACTTATCAATGAAAAACAGATGTTACTAAGGAAAATTTAATCTATAAAAAAAAGAAAGAACAATGATTAATAAAATAAGGAAGTCTATAGACGTAACAGTTGTTTTTATTTATTAAATATATAATAACGATCCTTTTTCTCCCAAGTGTTCGTAGGGAGTCTCTAAATTTTCTTTGTTTACTCCTAGTGTCGCCTCTGTTGTTGACTTTTATCGTTATCAATTGAGGGCCCCAGTATTCAGAGTTTCCAAATCTTTTTATCTAATTACTTAATTATTCTTTAAGACACTTGGGGTATTACACACATAAGAACCAAAGCAGACCATTTGGTAAGACAATTCATTCTCATGAGCGCCATTGCAGAACTCGCTACACCTTAAATGGCTCAAAACCCGGGGAAGTCACTACAGGTTTTAATTTTTAATGCACAAGGATTACAGCATAAAATGTACGAATGAGAGCAGTACCTTTTTTTGTACGCGATTGATGTAGCTTTCATTTCAGAAACATTCTTCAAACCACATGTAAGATCTTACATATGTGGCTACACAATTTATATAACCGACCGACCCACCCACGAAAGATGTACAGCTATTTTAATTCATCATGGAATTCAACATCATACGATTACTGTTAATTATTTACAATACATATATATTTCTAGTATAAATATCAGTAACAATAATTCACATGTCTGTATGTCTGCAGTATATAAACCACCACAGGCCCAAATCATAAATAAAGACTTAGATAAACTTATGGAGGTCGAGGAACACTTTTTCATTACAGGAGACATTTACAGTAAACACACCGAGTGGGGATGCACACAAACAAATGCAAATTGTAGGATTCTACACGACCATGCATCCACAACAAACTATGTAATATTTGCCCCAGACTCTCCAACAGGCTCTCCAAACCTGGGGGCTCCGGACATTTTTGATATAGCATTAACGAACATTTCAAACACTCAAATAAATATGGAAACACAAGATGAACTAAACTCCGACCATCTACCAATATTAACACGACTAAAATTCAGTGCTATCCACAATATACAATATAAAAACTTTTCGCCGATACAGTAAACAAGCAATAAAAAAATACTACCGCTTTGTTACAAAGAGGCATTTTATCAGTATAAACTGGACTTTCACATAGCCCTCAGACGACATGCTAGACAGAGTATAAAGGCTCCGCACCCCCGCAGCTAAAGCTGAATACAGCCGACTTAATAATTTAGTAAAAATCAAACTAAAAAAAATTAATCAATTTGGAAGCCTTCCACTAGAAACGCTTGAATATTTACTGGCGATATTCAATGCTACTCTCACTCATAAAATTTACCCAAAATACTGGAAACTCGCAAAAATAAAAACAATACCAAACCAGGGAAGAATACAGGACTCCCAGAAAACCGATGCCCTATTAGTCTTTTGAAAAAGAACTTTTATTGGGATTTAAAAAATCATACAGATAAAAACAACATTATTCCTAACATCCAGTTTGGCTCCAGAAAAAGCTATTCCACAATTCACACTCTAATCAAAATAATTGAAGACGCCACTGACGGTTTTAATAATCATTCAAAATCATACACAGTAATGACCATGCTAGATGCGGAAAAGGCTTTTGACAAGGTGTGGATCCCGAGCTTAATACAACTCATAACTTTGAATTTTTCCCGATTCATACATTTACCTGGTAGCCCACTATTTATGGCATCGTAAATTCTATGTTGCTCTGGACGGGACTAAATAAACCACACGAGACCTAACTGCTGGGGTACCTCAGAGCTCTCCACTCTCCCCTTTCTTTTATAATATATACACAGATGACATCCCGCACGAAAACGCCTTTGTGCAAATATACGCGGACGACACAGCAATTATTAAGCAATCTGGTAATTTAAAATATGCCATAATATATGCTCAGTGACAGTTAACCGCTCTAGAATATTACTACACTCGCTGGCGAATTAAAATAAACGCAACTAAATCATCAACACTAATAATAACAAAACGCAGAGACAGAGCCGATAGAGAACTGCAATTCTTTCAACAGGCTGTTCCCAAAGTCACTGAGGCCAAATACCTGGGTCTCATACTAGACACATCTTTTCTCTGGAATAAACAAATCAAAAAATCAACCAATATAGCAAAAGGAAATTTAAGGAATCTATACCCGATGCTTAAAGCTCCAAATTTACCACACCGGAAAAAGCTCCAGCTTTACACCCAAATCGTACGCCCGCAGCTTCTCTATGGATGTGAGGTGTGGGGCTATGCTGCCCAGTCCTATATCAAACGACTCCAGGTAATGCAAAATAACTTCTTAAGAGATATCTTAAACTACATTCGACACACCAGCAATGAAGCCATACACAATGCACTCAAAATTCCGTACATTAAATAAATAATCGCAAAGAATAATAATAAATTTTACCTTGATGTACCACAACATGAAAACATCTTTATAAATTCAATAGCGATTTACGACCAGTCCAAATAATGAAAACACAAAAAAAAAAAAAAAAAAGTTATTTAAAATTGTTTCATTAATTTTTTTATCCTGTTTAAGTAATTCAAAATGGTCCGAAGCACGCAGGTGTATGATTGGCCCCCGTAGGACTCTCTGCCTGTTGTGTTAGGGCTGCCTCCCTATGTCCGAATGCAGCACCCGCCTGGCAGGCTTCACCTCCAGTGCCGGTTTAGTTTCAGAAAGGCATGGGATTTTCAATTATAACCTTAAACTTCTAAGCAAATTTAGTAAATCCACCATTTTTTAAAATTTAATATCTCCTTCCCCGAGGCCGCGAAAACTTCATCCACAACGAGCAAACACCGTCCTGACACGCGATTGGCCGAGTAGCCTGCCGGCCAATCACAGCGCGATCGCCTCCAAACAAAATTGGTTGGCAGTCCCTCACCAGCTCAGTCACCCGACAGCTCCGGACGCGCTAACATGCGCGTGGAGCTTACAACCTCCTCCCAAACACACACGTTTTCGCACCCTGTCAGGGCAGGGCTATGCAGGAAAACTTCCCCAAACTCCCGAAAGGCATGCATGCCTGACAGGGCAGGGCTCTGGGGGTTTGTACAGTCAATTTAAGGAAATAGATAATAGGAAACTAAAAAAAAAAAAAAAAACACACACACACAAACAAATAAAGATAACATCAAACAAAAATTTACAACATGTAAAAAAAAAGAATTAAATGAAAAAAATAATAAAAAATGAACGACGGATTTCTGCCTGAATACAAACAATTTACTACCTGTAGAAGGATAACTAATAACATGGCTTCTGTGGTTCTTGACCGAAACTGTTTTGGAACGCAAAAGTTCGGTCCATAAGGCAGCCAGCAGTGTACTAACCCATGTTAATTTATTTACCGCTCACCAATACGACCACACGATTATATGCCTGAGCGAGTGTCGGCCTGAGTCACCCGTGACTTGCACATATGGGCTAACTACCCATGCATGTCCTGTGTTCTAGGTGCCTCGTTGGAGCGGCTCGCACAGCTTTACACTACAACCCAACACCCGAGTTTAACTATGTCACTTGACATTTCAGCACACTTACAAGCCTCTAAAGCCCACCATCTCGACTCCACGTCACGCCAGTTAGCCGAGCTAACTGGTGGGGAGCTCCTCTCCCCCGCCGACGACAGGTACACGTAACATTTCTAGCATTACACTACAAGCCAGCGCACACACAGGCCCGTGTGCCAAACCTATCCCACAAGACACGCACCCCGCCCGTTGATCCAAGTGGTTCTAACAAAAGTGTGGGCTGCACGTGCCTTACAATGCACCAAGCGAGTTATAGAAACCTCGTTTTCAGGTCTCGCACACACTAAATGCCCCGGATAGCAGTATGATGGATCGACGGTAATAACATTATTAGGTAACTCTACCCTGATGATGGCGATTACAACGTCGACTGAAACGTTGGTGATATATTCTCCTTAGATGCTGCTACAACCCAGAAGACAAGCAACTTTAACAAAATATTTTATTCCCGTATTTTTTCCACCTATTCAGAACGACAGAAGTTTTTTTATGCACTTTTGCCCGTAATGTATCTTTCGCAGTGGAATAATAAATTGTTTATTATCAATCAGTCCATTCTTATTCGGAAAAATGTTATTAGTCATTGCCACATTGACAGTTTATCTGTTGTTACAACACTATGTCCCAAGCTTATTTCAATCACCATACGCTGCTCAGATGAATATACCTTAAACTGTCGGATCTGGTTTTAGAGTACACAATGAAACGTTCTAAGATGAATTGGTTATGGTCCCAGCATCATGTTTCCCTACATATAATTCTGCAACACATTCTTAAAAACCTATAAAAAACATTTGTTTCAAAAGAAATCATTAGTGATATTACTTTTATTTAATTCATTGGGGTTAACAAATAAGAACAAAAAAAATTAATACTTCAATGCTATCAATAGTTAAATTGATTATACTCACTAAACAAGGGTAATAATTAAATAACTAATGGGCCTTCAATTTCATAAACCTTGTAAATAATTGTAATTTTTAGTTTTAAACTAATGTGAAAAACTAAAATCCTTTGTCATACAACTGTGCTTAGTCAAAAAAATTAGTTTCAAAATAAATGTAAAAAATATAAATTTTTTGATAATGTAAGTGCAGTAAAGGACAGAATAAATACATTTCATCAACTAAAAAAATAATTTCCTGATAAATTGAAGTAGAAAGTGTGAGCCTGTTCAATCATTTAGTTCCCAAACTACGACAAGAATCGCTGGAATATTGCCGCAAACTAAATATGGCTTCTGAATTATATAGTTGCTTACACATGCAAATTTTGGACTATAAATTCTCTATAACCACTCGTTAACCTGGAAAAACTTAAAATTAGGAAACCGATGTCTAACTGTCCCGATATTAAAATCACATTCAGGTACATACACAACATACAGCTGATGTTCCCCAAGCTGACGCCAGACAAGATAACATTGCACACATGCCGGTATGGCTTGAATCACGTAACAGATGTAAATATCCAGAGTGCGGTGGTAAATCGTTTGTATCGTGCCAGAAATGTAAGGTTTCTCTCTGCATAAACAAATACAGGAATAGTTTCCTAGGGTTTCACATCTCGTATAATCAGGACCAATAAAATAAATTGTGGAGGGAATACAGCAAACTGAATATGTATTGTGTTTGTATGGTCAGAATAAAAACTTTGTAAAAACAAGAAAAAACTTGGTCAGTGTTTTGCTAACAAAAAAGGGTTATACCTATGCTTTGTTCTGGTAAATGATGACCATTACATAAACCAAATATAAGGGTTTGGTGTATATTACCTAATGTTAATTAATATTATTTACTGTGCGAAAATATTCAGTTGTAGATATGTTTATATTATAATTATTTTTATTTTCCGATTATTGCATATTGTGCCTTATATGGCACAAATATATTTTATTAAGTAAAAAATTTAAAAAATTAGTTTAAAATTTAAAAAAAATTTTCCTGTAATCTCCATGGTGTAAATGATAAACATATATATTTTTTCCATAAAGATAAAAAAATTCATGCAATTAAGGGTTAAGTAAGTCGATGATGCCGTATTGGCCACCATCATTGGTATTCGTAATAATTAACCTAAAAATTAGGAACAAATTCTAAAAATCATCAAAAAATCGTCTATAAATGTAAGATGGACTTGATAGATATCCGTCCTTGGTTTGATTCTTGACTAACAGTAGAAGTTACTTCAGCTCAAAAAAAAGTTAAGGTTCTGTTTCCCATTACCTTCTGTGGTGTTTATTAATCACTCTCTCTCTCTCTCTCTACGAAAAACAAAAATTGTATAGAACGTACCTGTTCGACGAAATAAATACGTTGCTGCTGTGTATACTATAAGGCTAATTTTTCGATACTTGGAATACCTTCCAACCAGGTCTTGTACAAGATAGTCATACAGGCCAAGCGTCTTCGGACCACCAGGCCAGGCCATGTACAATGTCAGGCGTATATACCAGTCGACTCCAAACCACAAAGGCAATCATGTTCTTAGCACAGACTTATCGATTCTCATTCGTCGTCAAAAAGGAAGAACATTTAACATAAGGACACACGTTTGTTCGAAATTAAAACTCAGTAGGATACAATCTCATCACAGGAATCCAATATTATCGCAGGGATACGCTCTCATCAGAGGGATACGAACTCATCGCAGCAATATATCATCACAGGAATAAAATCTCATCAATGGGATACGATCTCATCACAGGGATACGATCTAACAGTAGGTATACTAAATAATCACAGGAATAAGATCTCATTAGAAGGATACAAACTTATTACTGGGACACAATCTGATCTCATAAGTGGGGTATATCATCGCAGGGATACGATCTAATCGCAAGGATACGATCACATCGCAGGGATACGATCTTATCGAAGAAACACGATCTCATCAGAGGTAAACGATCTCATCACTGGGATTCGATCTCTCGAAAGAAACCTTAGAATACGATCGCAGGGATATGGTAGGCTTTGATCGGCAGGATACGACTGGTACAATTCGATATGATTCTACGAAAACTCTGTCTTAGTTACCAATCTGATTACAAGAATTAAAATGTGTATTTTGAAATTTAAATAATTGTTTTTTTTTTGTTAATTTGCATTTGGATGTATTTTTCCAGCTTCACCTTATTCTTTAAGTATGGAAGTTACTTCATCAATGTGCCAGTAGTTTCCTCTACTAACCGATGCCACCAAAAGTCTCTGATGATCGACCAATCAGTTACGATCTTCACATTACTTGTAATCAATCTCTTCTACTACTGCTCCATCTGCCATGCATGTTTATTATTTTTTAGATCTCTGACGTCCTCCATTTTAACACCAGCTTCAATGTCACCATCATCATCATTCCAATGACCATCATAAAATGTATCAAAATAAATAAGTTTACTGCATCGTGTCCATCGTTTTGGCCTCAGTGCATTATAACAATCGTCTGTCCTGGGAGCTTCAAATTTTTCTATGTTGTTCACATTTTCCGTTAAATCGTTATTCCTGTCATAGTTTCCAGAAGTATGATTTTATCCTTCAGCCCAAGTAAGAGAAAATCCATCAGAGAATTCTGTAGAATGATCAAATCCTTCATGACTCATTAAGAAACTTGTCTCATTTTCTTTCTGTAGTACGATATCTTGTTTCTGTTTTTCGATGCTAGACTTTCACTAAATTTCAATGCAGGTAATGTAAATGCCCAAGTTAGATGATTTATGCCAACTCCCCACCATTTGGTCCAAACACTGACTGATCTCAGTATACGAAAAAAGAGCACATTCACAGCATTTGATGTGTTTAATTTTTAATTTATCAATTCATCGAAATTGAATGCCACAATTGTCCCAATGTGAAATTTTCCACAAAATACTCTATGCACAATTACCTTTCCCATAACATCTTTAATTGTTCTATTTAGTGAACGAAATTCACATTTCCGGCACACATATGTCGACGATAACACTACTGCCTTTGGAACCACGATAACTGTTCTTGATATGTCATCAAAATCGTCTTCCATAGTTCAAAAAGAAAATCATCCAACCAGGGTTGAACACACTCACTTTCGAAAAAATGTCACCAATATTAGTAGTATATAATAGTTCCTGCGGCGCCAGGGTTCAGAGTGTGTAGCCGTGGAAATATCCGCCAAATTGGATTATAACATCACGGTGGCCATCTTGGATGACCTTGACCTTAACCCCAGCGGCCATCTTGAAAATGCTATCTTAGATGACATCATCACTGCCATTTTGTTTTCTCAAACTTCCTGCCATTTTGAATTTCGCCATTTTATTTTCTATAACTTTCCGCCATTTTGAATTATGAGGTTACCGTTGCAATTTCCGTTACGGCTGCCATCTTGAAAATCTTTATTTATTATACGATACCAGTAGAAAAAAAATTATAATGAAATGTATTATTAAAATTGTAATTAAAATATTTAAAAAATTCAATTATGTCATGGAGGTTGGAGTCCTTGGTTCAAGCCCGGCGAGGGCAAAATAAAAATTGGTGACAGGTTCTTCACCCACGGAGTTTAACAGCAGGTATATATATTGTCAGCTAGTATGATGTAATATCAACCTTCTTAAAAATCTGTAATTACTATACGATTTTAATGAAAATTTCTAAAATTTATAAAAAGATAATTAATCAATTTTTAATAAAATATTATGAAAAACACCATTTAATATTTTGGTAGTGTCACCCTTTTGTAATCTGTAATTATATTCCGATTTTAATGAAAAAAATTCTAAAATTTATATAAAAAAATAATCAAACAAATTTTAATAAAATATTATAAAAAACACCATTGCACATTTCGTTGGGGTTGTCGTCTTGTAAATCAGTTTTTATTATCCAATTTTAATGTAAAAAATTAAAATTTTTAAAAATAGATGTAATTAATCAAATATTAATAAACAATTATTTTAAACATGGACGTATGTATTTAGTTCCAACCCGGCAAGGGCAAAAAATTATAAAAAAAAGACGACAGGTCCTTCTTCCACCGAAGCCACTGGCAAACAGAACTGCCACCACTTATGCTAAGGTACTATATATCGACAGAAAGTTTGACATCACATCCACAATCTTGTGTCAGCCTATTGAGAACACCATATTGTTTAAATCTGCTAGAGAGCACTACCATCATGTTAGTTTGATTTTCGTTTACTATAACTTTAACTCTGACATTGAACTTTGACCTTTACCTTAAATTTTGACCTTGACCTTAAACATTGACTTTAGAATTGAACTAAGACCTTGAGCATGACTTTGAATTTTGACATTGACCTTGAACATATTACCTTGACCTTGACTTTCAAACTTGACCTTGATCTTGACCATGCTTTACATCTTGGATACACCATTTTAAATTCAGTACTCACTACTGGGAGTATTAGTTAACACATATGACATCTGCTAGACAGCACTGTCGACATCTTGTTTTCAGTAATCAATACAAGGAGCACTAGTGGCACGTAAAACATAATATGCTATCTGCAAGAGTGCGCTAGCAATCATGTTAGTTTAATTTTTACTTACTAGAGTGCAATAATATTTCATGGTTTTACGCTTATAAGAGACCCAAGAATCCTTGAAAAATGTTCTTACCGTTCAAGTCTTCCAGAAAAATACGTACGAGGGTACGAATTCTTTATTCTATAAACACTAAATAATTCAGCAGTCCAGTTTCCTTAATTGGGATATGAAATATTTCTCGATTTTTTCACATGTGCACAACGTCGGCGACATCGGCCTTCTTCTTTCTAGGATAAAGTCTCTTTACATCAAAGTACACGGTTCGAAGCAGGCGATTGTCCGTTACGTCCTTTGACATCATTTCCGTTGTATAATGCACTGTAGAATTGTACTCGCTCACAATTTTCGGTAAGATATCCAACCACTTGTAATTTCCGTTCGCTGTTCGTGGCGATCGTGAGGGAGCATCCCGCATACCACAAGAAACAGCGACTGCGTATACAGACAACAGAGATTGCTTATACAGCAGACAAATGATTCATAACGGTTGCTAATATGTAAATAGATGATCTTGTGATTCTTGCTCGCCAGGTTAATATTCACTAATTTTTAACTGAGGTCAATGTTCTTCCTCTTGAGGTCTGGTGAAGCACAACTTCACTACAGTTCGTGAGTGAGCATCCCACAACCTACAACAGACATTGGTTGCTTTTACAACACATCGCATGGGGAAATATGATGGTAAGAAGTGAAACTATTTGGGGCATGATTTTTTCAAAATAAAAAGAACTATTGTCGAAAAAATTGTCGAATGTTGATACATGAAAATACGATGTTCCTAAAAAACACTTTAGTTACTAATTAACCATTATGGAGTATGTACAGTCTAGTGAAGTCATGACACTCAAATATCAATCTCGATCTTAACGACGTTGTTCATACTGTAGCAAATACTTTGATAAAAACTATAATTCTCGTATACATGAAAAGAACGATTGTGTTGTAAGCCCATTCCGCGAAATGCTAAGTGGTGGCAAGTGTGGTAGGCGGTTGACATGAAGAGAGAGTTAAAAAAGACACGAAAATACTTGTAAAGCTAAACTCGTGCAGGAGATAAAGTACATAGATGGCGACACTATGCTCGGGTACAGTATGCCTTACAATGAATTTAGATCTACCTAGTCTTAAAAGTGATTTTGTTAAAATCTCTCCAGGTCTTGAAAAAGGAAATAGCTTAAAGGATGTTGAAAATTTAAGGAATGTAGAAGATAATGAAAGTAGCATTACCAGAAAAAGTGACAAGTCGTCTTATAGAAGTCTTTTACGAACTTTGGAATTTTTTTTGGGCAATTAATAAGTAATCTTGATGTCAATGATGGCAATCCAATGTCAAAAAAGTCGAAATTCCGGGATAAGAAAGATGAAGATATCAGTGTGTTTGATAAAGATGTAGACAGCACAGATGATGATGTTGCATATGATCAATATCGTTATTACAACGATTTCCAGAAAATGTTCAGCAAACACTTGAAGAAGATAGTGGCATCAAGCGAAATCGACTATATATCGTGGAAATACCCAAACGTTTTGGTGAACAGGTTGCGACTTTTACTTGTTTCGCAAGATGACGAAAATGTGTCTGTTATCAAAGAAACGTGGACTATTCTTAACGAACTTAGAAATTCATGGTACATAGAATATGTTATTAATGTGTATTGCCTAATGAATTTTTATACTTTTGTATTTTTTATATAAATATAATTTTAAAAATTGGTATTAAAAAGTGTCGTTATTCATTCCCTAATGAAGTTAATGTGTCTACAACATGTTTGCTACTTTAAAGAATTGAGTTGAGTATGGATATTTTAGTATCTCTCTCTCTCTCTCTCTTTCTCTATCTCTCTGAGTGTGTGTGCGTGTGTGTGTGTGCGTGTCTGTCGATGATAATAGTTTCCTTTTTTGCATAAATATGATGGAAAATGAGTGTTTATAAATGAAATTTTTTATTGAATTGAGTGCAAATGGTGGAAAATGAGTGTCGAAATAAGTGTTGACGATGGGAAAATGGTGTAGAATTGAGTGTCGATTGTGGAAAATGAGTGTCGAATTGAGTGTCGATGTGGAAAATGAGTTTCGAATTTAGTGTAAATGATGGAAAATAAGTGTCTAATTGAGTGTTGATGATAGAAAATGAGTGTTTAATTGAGTGTCGATGATGGAGGATGAGCATAGAATTACTTGCATCCTGCATTGGGTATGTTTAGCTGGGTTCTGAAGGTTCAATGGATTATAGACCCCTGGTCCTATATGAGTGTAAACTTTGCTTAATATTTTCATGGTCAGGTCCGTCCAAATAGCAGTCAGTATGCTGTTGAATGTCCGAATGTAAAGAAATGATAGTTTGATAGTTAACTTACAGTGGTGGTCTGTGTGCTGAGTGTAGCAACGTAGATTGATGAAAGTAAGTTCGGATCTGAATGTAGAATGGACTTGTGTTGATGGATATTTTGGTAGTCTACTATATGTGCATAAATCGTATGCTAGTTGCCTGATAATATTTTGGGTTATCTACGAAAATATTTATCGATGTGTGCTATGACAAGCATAAAAATTTCTAGTAAACTCAAAGAGTAGGTCTCTTGTTTCGGAGACATTTGTCGTAAGGCTTAACAAGGATCGACACAGGGCTACGGGTTTTGAAGATGCTTGGTACTGAGCATGTCTTAACTGTAGCTATATCAACACAGAAAGTCTCCTGAACTATTGATTAGAAGTACAAATAATTGACTTTGGTCCTAGCTTGGAGTCAGATTAAATATTGAAGTCATGTGTTGTAGCCATTTGATGTCAGTTGGGGGTTATGAGTAGCTGTGCATAATAAAATTTATATTTGAGTAGACTAAATTATGTTTGAATTCTGAAGGCTTCAAGGTTCGGATACTCTTTGCCCTATAGCAAGCTTAAATGAAATGGGTATGTATGTTTTGCGATTAGTTGTTTGAATATATAGGTAGAACTTATCTTTCCCTAAAATTCCTAAAAAAATATATATTTTTTTTTTAAATTTAGTAGTATATGAATGGGGCCCCGGAAACAGGATTCAGGTTGTGGATTGTGTGGATTGATGATTGTCGGTCCGCCATTTTGGATTTGTGACGTCACGACGGCAAAAATTCCTCAAAATTCCTCAAAAATGACAAAATGACTAAAAAATTCCCGTTTTGAAAAAAAATTTCCCGTTTTCGAGGGAAAAATTCCCGTTTCGAGGAAAAATTTCCCGTTTTATTCCGTAAAAATCCCAGAGGCTAGAAATGTCCTAGAAGAGGCTTAAGCATCCTTAACTCAAGCCTCAGTTAAGCCTCTATCAGGATGTGACCTTGACCTTTGACCTTGACCTTGACCCCGACAGCCATTTTGGATCCGCCATATTGGATGACGTAATTTTGTTTTCTCGAACATTCCGGCATTGTGTTATCCGCCATTTTGAATTATGACGTCACCGTTGCAATTTTCGTTACGGTCACCATCTTTAACTTTTTTATTATCCGATTTTAATGAAATTTTTTTTAAAAATTATAAAAAAAATAAATAACAAAATTTTAATAAATTATTAAAAAAAATATACTTTTACGACACGGAGTTCGGAGTCCTCGGTTCGAACCCGGTGAGGGCAAAAATAAAATAAAAATGACGACCGATCCTTCCCACGCGGTGGCTGCTGGCATACTAACACCCAACACTTTTTTTTTTTCAAAGCATATATATCGTCACCTAGTATGACATCATGTACGCCATCTTGAAATTTGGACGCCATCTTGAAAATCTTTATTTATTATCAGATTTTTATGAAAAAAATTCCAAAATTCATCAAAAAATTAACGTATTTGAATTCTGTTTGATTATATCGATGTACGTCCTTGGTTCTATTCCCGGCGAGAGTAAACGGTCGATCCTTCCTCCATGAAAGCTACCTTGACTGATCTACCACCAACAATACCAAGGTATATATCGTCAACTGGTATGATATCATGTCCGCCATCTTGTCTTCATCCGCTGGAGACCACCATCTTGTTTTCGTCTGCTAGAGTGTGCCGATAACATGTAGTATAATTATATGGTCACCATACTTTTGTCCTCAACTGTTGACATTGAACATTTACCTTGGCCTTTGACCTTGACCTTGAACTTTGACCTTGACCTTAAAATTTGACCTTGACCTTGAAATTTGACCTTGACCTTGAAATTTGCCTTTTACCTTGAAATTTGACTTTGTCCTTGTCGACCATCACGGACCCGACATTTTATGTTCAGTAGATGCTACCAGGAGCTACCACCTGCTGGAGTATGCCATCTTGTGTGTGTACTCGTATTAAAGAGTACATTTCCATCTGGATAATTTTATTCTAACCCGCTACAGTGCAGTAATCATTTATTACTGTGACACCCGCCATCTTGAAATTCGACCGCCATCTTGAAAATCCATAATTTTAATGCTAGAGATTCAGGAAAAAGTTCAAAATTCATTAAATAATTCACTCATTAAAGTAATGATTGATTAGATCGATTCCCGTCCTTGGTTCGACCCCTGACAGATACCAAACAACTTTAATTTTAAAAAATACCACAAAAGCGACAGGTTTGAGATAATAAAAACACTACTCCATCTTGTGTGTGTACTCGTATTATAGAGTACATTTCCATCTGGATAATTTTATTCTAACTCGCTACAGTGCAGTAATCATTTATTACCGAGGTGCCCCCGCCATCTTGAAATTCGGCCGCCATCTTGAAATCATGTAATAATGTAGCTAGAAAAGCGGGAAAAATTCCAAAATTCATCAAAAAATTACTCATTAATTTACATATTGATTCAATCAATTCCCGTCCTTGGTTCGATACTCGATCAATGCAATAATGTTTAATTTTATGTAAATAATAATAATTTCAATAAACCATGTTCATCGTTCTTAAAGAGACTTTAAATTCTCTACTACATTCATCCTATCAAACATCAAGACCAACATATTGGTAATTCATAATTATAATGCTAGAGATTCGGGAAAATGTACAAAATTCATTAAATAAATTTGTAATCAATATACTGATTGATTAGATCGACTAAGGTCATTGGTTCGATCCCTGGTCAATACAAAATAACTTTAATTTTAAAAAAGTACCAGAAAAGTGTAAGGTTCGAGAAATAAAACACCACAAAGTCTTTTACAAACATAATATTTATTACACAATTTCTATCCTACAGAATCACTTGCGAAATCCAACAATATTATAAACATTTAGCCCTGCATAGATGTGCAACGACTGCTTCTTAGCTCCAACAGCCCCAAATGCTCCAACAGCTCCATCAGCTTCAATTGCTCCAAACGTCCTCCAAATGCTTGACAGCTCCAAATGGCTCCAAATGCTCCAAACGGCCTCCAAATGCTTGACAGCTCCAAATGACTCCAACAGCTCCAAATGCTCCAAATGGCTCCAACAGCTCCAAATGCTCCAAACGGCCTCCAAATGCTTGAAAGCTCCAAATGGCTCCAATGCTCCAACAGCTCCAAATGCTCCAAAAGGCCTCCATATGCTTGACAGCTCCAAATGACTCCAACAGCTCCAAATGCTCCAAATTCTCCAAATGGCTCCAACAGCTCCAAATGCTCCAAATTCTCCAAATGGCTCCAACAGCTCCAAATGCTCCAAAAGGCTCCAACAGCTCCAAATGATTCAAATGGCTCCAAAAGGCTCCAAATGCTCAAAAGGCTCCAATTGTTCCAACAGCCTCCAAATTCTCCAACAGCCTCCAAATGATTAAGACAGCTCCAAATGGCTCCAACAGCTCCAAATGGCTCCAAATGCTTAAAATGCTCCATCTTCAATTGGTTCCAACTGATTCCAATTACTTTTCTTATCGAACTTGGCATGATTACTGACATGACTTTATTAGTATACATTTTGACTGGCAGTGGTACCGTTTTTTTACACCTTTAATTTATAAGTGTTATTTAGAAATCAGATTTCGATAAATGGTAGCTACCATCTGGAAAGAAAATATATTAATTTATCTTCAAGTTTATACACATACATTTAATTTAAGCCATTATTGTATGTAGCCAGCTTCCCTCAGTTCTTTGAGTATGAAGGATATTTCTTTAATGTTCGAATAGTTTCCTGCACAAAGCGATCCATGTAGTAGTCGTAGCCTGTCAACCAATATGTTAGGATCTTCCCATGAGGTATAATCAATCTCTTCTGCTGCATTCATCATCCTTGCATGTTTATAATAAATATTATTATCTATGGTGTCTATCGTTTTAACAGCAACCACAATGTCACTTTCGTCATCTTGCCAGTGATTATCACAAGCTTGATCAGGATAATTTATTTTATTACGACGTTTCCATCGTTTTGATCTCAAGCCACCATCACAGTCTTCGCTCTTGCATGCTTTTGGTGCTTCAGCACAGTACTCAATCATGTCACCCTTAGATGTGTCAGCACAGTCTTCGTTCATGCCAGCTTCTGATGTGTCACCACAGTCTTCAATAATGTCAGCATCACAAACTTGATCAGGATAATTTATTTTATTACGTCGTTTCCATCGTTTTGGTCTCAGACCGCCATCACAGTCTTAGATCTTGCCTGCTTTAGGTGCTTCAGTACAGTACTCAATCATGTCAGCCTCAGTTGTGTCACCACAATCTTCAATCATGCCCGCTTCAGATGATTCATCAAAGTCTTCGACCTTGTAAGCTTCAGATGGTTCTCCATCTTTCTCATTTTCATGGAGACGACTAGATATTGGAGGAAATATATTTTCATTTTTAATGTGGTTACAACTTCCTTCGTTTGTTTTAAATTTTAAATTATTATCTTGATCCAGATCAGTAATTTTAGCATTAGCTTTTTCGCCTTCGTTCCTCTTCCGAGATGTTGTAGCCCAGTCTTCGTTATCTTTATTCATCTTAATTGTACAGGTCTTGTAATGTCTTTCCAAGTAATATCTTCTACCAAAGGATTTCTGACACTGACTGCAATGAAACGGTTTTTGACAAGGACCCAAATTACACTCGCTTCTCTCATGTCGTTTAGCATTCTTTCTCAAGGTCAACACATTGCTACAGTATCTACAGTGATGACGTTTTGATACAGCAACCAATCCCGTCTCAGGATTCATATTAGTTATTGAAACTAATGCCAGATGCAAACTAAGAGTTTTAAATTAGATATATTACTTAAATAGTTTTTTTTAATTATTTCATCAGCGAGAATTAATTTATCTCATTCAAAGGTACTTGTTGCAAGTAGTTCTGCTTTTCAACAACAGATGTCGCCACATGTTACTTGCAGGTAAATAATATTTAGTTCTTTTATGCGGGATGCGGGATGCTCACAAACGTTCGCAAAAGAAGGATGGCTTCGCTAGACTCCAAGGAGAAGGAAGTTCGTCCATCCTGTTAGTGCTTCTTAGATTTCTCAGAGATTATTTGTCTGAGTAATGATATTTTTTTTTTAAATTTCCACGTGTTAAAAATATTACAAGTGCTGATTTATTGGCAGAATTTCAATAATTAAATGCAACCTTGAATAAAAAATGACATGACTCATTAAGTAAAAAAATTCTTCATGCAGAGATCAATTCCTCATCAGTAACCAGAAGCACTCGGAGAAAACCATCAGATGTCTAGTCAGGAATAATCAGAAGCACCCAGAGAAAACCATCAAAATATTGTCAAGAATAATCAGGAGCACACGGAGAAAACTACCATAATATTGTCAAGAATAATCAGGAGGACACGGAGAAATCCACCATAATACTGTCAAGAATAAACGGGAGCACACGGAGAAAACCACCATAATATTGACAAGAATAATCAGGAGCACACGGAGAAAACCGCCGCAAGTTTTCTTTGATATCATAAAATTTCAGGAAAAAATAATAATAAAAAATAAAAATAAATTAATAAAAAATTAAAAATATTAAAAAAAAAATACATAAATATATTCTGCTAGCTTGTGAACTTCTCATTGTTGAACAAAGACAGAGATCTTGTACAAGCCAGAATTTTATGTATTTTTTAATTTTATTTTATGAGAAAGATGGAGAACCATCTGAAGCTTACAAGGTCGAAGACTTTGATGAATCATCTGAAGCGGGCATGATTGAAGATTGTGGTGACACAACTGAGGCTGACATGATTGAGTACTGTACTGAAGCACCTAAAGCAGGCAATATCGAAGACTGTGATGGCGGTCTGAGACCAAAACGATGGAAACGACGTAATAAAATAAATTATCCTGATCAAGTTTGTGATGCTGACATGATTGAAGACTGTGGTGACACATCAGAAGCTGGCATGAACGAAGACTGTGCTGACACATCTAAGGGTGACATGATTGAGTACTGTGCTGAAGCACCGAAAGCAAGCAAGAGCGAAGACTATGATGGTGGATTGAGACCAAAACTATGGAAACGTCGTTATAAAATAAATTATCCTGATCAAGCTTGAGATAATCACTGGCAAGATGACGAAAGTGACCTTGTGGTTGCTGTTAAAACGATAGACACCAGAGAAAATAATATTTATTATAAACATGCAAGGATGATGAATGCAGCAGAAGAGATTGATTATACCTCATGGGAAGATCCTAACATATTGGTTGACAGGCTACGACTACTACATGGATCGCTTTGTGCAGGAAACTATTCGAACATTAAAGAAATATCCTTCATACTCAAAGAACTGAGGGAAGCTGGCTACATACAATAATGGCTTAAATTAAATGTATGTGTATAAACTTGAAGATAAATTAATATATTTTCTTTCCAGATGGTAGCTACCATTTATCGAAATCTGATTTCTAAATAACACTTATCACTTAAAGGTGTAAAAAAACGTTACCACTGCCAGTCAAAATGTATACTAATAAAGTCATGTCAGTAATCATGCCAAGTTCGATAAGAAAAGTAATTGGAATCAGTTGGAACCAATTGAAGATGGAGCTGTTGGAGCATTTGGAGCCTTTTGGAGCATTTTGAGCATTTGGAGTCATTTGGAGCTGTCTTAATCATTTGGAGGCTGTTGGAGAATTTGGAGGCTGTTGGAGCAATTGGAGCCTTTTGAGCATTTGGAGCCTTTTGAAGCCATTTGGAGCATTTGGAGCTGTTGGAGCCTTTTGGAGCATTTGGAGCTGTTGGAGCCATTTGGAGCATTTGGAGCTGTTGGAGCCATTTGGAGAATTTGGAGCATTTGGAGCTGTTGGAGTCATTTGGAGCTGTCAAGCATATGGAGGCCGTTTGGAGCATTTGGAGCTGTTGGAGCATTTGGAGCCATTTGGAGCTGTCAAGCATTTGGAGGCCGTTTGGAGCATTTGGAGCTGTTGGAGCCATTTGGATCATTTGGAGCTGTTGGAGTCATTTGGAGCTGTCAAGCATTTGGAGGCCGTTTGGAGCATTTGGAGCCATTTGGAGCTGTCAAGTATTTGGAGGACGTTTGGAGCAATTGAAGCTGATGGAGCTGTTGGAGGATTTGGAGCTGTTGGAGCTAAGAAGCAGTCGTTGCACATCTATGCAGGGCTAAATGTTTATTATATTGTTGGATTTCGCAAGTGATTCTGTAGGTTAGAAATTGTGTAATAAATATTATGTTTGTAAAAGACTTTGTGGTGTTTTATTTCTCGAACCTTACACTTTTCTGGTACTTTTTTAAAATTAAAGTTATTTTGTATCGACCAGGGATCGAACCAAGGACCTTAGTCGATCTAATCAATCAGTATATAGATTACAAATTTATTTAATGAATTTTATACATTTTCCCGAATCTCTAGAATTATAATTATGAATTACCAATATGTTGGTCTTGATGTTTGATAGGATGAATGTAGTAGAGTATTAAAGTCTCTTTAAGAACGATGAACATGGTTTATTGAAGATATTATTATTTACATAAAATTAAACATTATTGCATCGATCGAGTATCGAACCAAGGACGGGAATTGAGTGAATCAATATGTAAATTAATGAGTAATTTTTTGATGAATTTTGGATTTTTTCCCGCTTTTCTAGCTACATTATTACATGATTTCAAGATGGCGGCCGAATTTCAAGATGGCGGGGGCACCTCGGTAATAAATGATTACTGCACTGTAGCGAGTAAGAATAAAATTATCCAGATGGAAATGTACTCTATAATTCGAGTACACACACAAGATGGCATACTCCAGCAGGTGGTAGTTCCTGGTAGCATCTACTGAACATAAAATGTCGGGTCCGTGATGGTCGACAAGGACAAAGTCAAATTTCAAGGTAAAGGGCAAATTTCAAGGTCAAGGTCAAATTTCAATGTCAAGGTCAAATTACAAGGTCAAGGTCAAGGTCAAATTTCAAGGTCAAGGTCAAAGTTCAAGGTCAAGGTCAAAGGCCAAGGTAAATGTTCAATGTCAACAGTTGAGGACAAAAGTATGGTGACCAGATAATTATACTACATGTTATCGGCACACTCTAGCAGACGAAAACAAGATGGTGGTCTCCAGCGGATGAAGACAAGATGGCGGACATGATGTCATACCAGTTGACGATATATACCTTGGTATTGTTGGTGGTAGATCAGTCAAGGTAGCTTTCATGGAGGAAGGATCGACCATTTACTCTCGCCAGGAATAGAACCAAGGACGTACATCGATATAATCAAACAGAATTCAAATACGTTAATTTTTTGATGAATTTTGGAATTTTTTTCATAAAAATCGGATAATAAATAAAGATTTTCAAGATGACGTCTAAATTTCAAGATGGCGTACATGATGTCATACTAGGTGACGATATATATGCTTTGAAAAAAAAAAAGTGTTGGGAGTCAGTATGCCAGCAGCCACCGCGTGGGAAGGATCGGTCGTCATTTTTATTTTATTTTTGCCCTCACCAGGTTCGAACCGAGGACTCCGAACTCCGTGTCGTAAAAGTATATTTTTTTTAATAATTTATTAAAATTTTGTTATTTAATTTTTTTTATAATTTTTAAAAAATATTTCATTAAAATCGGATAATAAAAAAAGTTAAAGATGGTGACCGTAACGAAAATTGCAACGGTGACGTCATAATTTAAAATGGCGGATAACACAATGCCGGAATGTTCGAGAAAACAAAATTACGTCATCCAATATGGCGGATCCAAAATGGCCGTCGGGGTCAAGGTCAAGGTCAAAGGTCAAGGTCACATCCTGATAGAGGCTTAACTGAGGCTTGAGTTAAGGATGCTTAAGCCTCTTCTAGGACATTTCTAGCCTCTGGGATTTTTACGGAATAAAACGGGAAATTTTTCCTCAAAACGGGAATTTTTTAGTCATTTTGAGTCATTTTTGAGGAATTTTGAGGAATTTTTGCCGTCGTGACGTCACAAATCCAAGATGGCGGACCGACAATCATCAATCCACACAATCCACAACCTGAATCCTGTTTCCGGAGCCCCATTCATATACTACTAAATTTATATCAATTGATGTTGTTTTGACTTGTGTATTATTCAAGCGAGTCTCAGACAACATGACCCTCAGTCTACCTCTGGTAGTGATACAGTTCAGATCGTCTGGTTTGATTTGCCTGCATATAAGTCTAGTACATGACATTTTCATGTGCATCCGATCTCGATTGTAGTAACGTCGACATCGCCACAAATCTCAATGGTGGCGAGGTCAACGGCTGCAGAGATCTTGGTGGAAGTTATCGCGTCTTCACCGGGGTCCCTGACGACGGCGGTGACGATGACGAAGCAAATCCCGATGACAACGATGAGGGCAGCTCCAGAGATTCCGATGGTAACGAGGCTACCATCACCAGAGATCCCGATGATGGCTGCATCTTCTGTCTCTTCACTCCAAGAGACTTCAATGTGTGTGCATTATTGACATCAGAGGAGACCTTGATACCTGCATCTACACCGAACTTGGTAAATAAAACATTTTGTGAACAATTCCCAGCTTCTGCATCAGTTGTGTCAACTTCCGATTCTTTGACATCCACGACAGATGTTCTGTCAATGTCGACTGGGAAATCTCAAACTCATTCAACATTCGGGACTTCGTCGCCTATACCAGCAGCGTACATTGAAAGTAGTATACTTTCCGAGCCTTAGATGACTCAGGATCTAGCAACGATACATCTGTGTAGGAACTGTGACAAAAGTTTTAAATACCGTAAACATGCAAGAAGACATGAAAATCATGTCTGTAGAAGAAACGATAATCGTGTGACATTTCCGTATGTTCCATGTGGTGTACATTTCACGAACAAAAGTAATTTGATTAGGCTCTGTAAAAGCAAAGTTCATTTGCAAGTTGTACAGCGGGGAAGCGATGGTAATTGCGATGGATATCTGTATGTGTCGCTACTGCAGTAAAGGTTTTGAACGACTACGAAGTACACGCATGCATGAAAATCATGGCTGCAGAAGAAATCTTGAACAAGTAAAATTTATGTGCGAGAAGTGTGGTGTACAGGTTACACGAAAATTTTACTTGAAAAACATAAATTTTGTAAAGGTAGGTTTCTAGCTTCAACATCTGTGGTCCTCTGAGGTGTAACACTCCTGAAAATTTCTACCATGATCTGTATGAATAATTTGTATTTTTTCACTCTTCAAATGAACTTATATTATTTTTTAATAGAAAAATGAATGTCGCATGGACTGAGAAATGTATGTGATATATATAGTCAGATTTTTCTGTGTGTAAATGTGCAATTAAAAATAAATTATACCATTAACGAAATTTATTTATTTTTCTTAACCTACTTAATTTTTCTGAATGTAATAAACTACGGGTTATAAATAATTAAAGTCAGGTCAGTAATGCACGTTTTGTCTTGTTTGTGGGTATTGTTTTTAACAACTATGCTGGAGGCAGATGTTGGCATGAGTATGTCTTCAGCATTCTTAAAATTTTTATGGGAGATGGTTTGGTAAAGTGCTGGTACAGGTAATGCCTTAGCATTAGAGAAAATCTGATATGAACGTTTTATTTTTACTGTGAAATAATTTATTACTCCACGAAATAAAACTAACAGACTTGTGGGAAATTTATGGTCTTAAAATTATAACCTGTCATATATTGTTGTACACAACAGTTGTGATATTAAAAATTTAAAAAGTTAATTAAGTAACCAAACTTCGGAATAAGCTGGTGCACTGGATGGACTGCATCAGTAAGATTCAGAATAACTGGTAAGCGGTTCTTCGTCCAAGTTACACTCTTTCGTTACTTATAACTAACAAGAATTTTGTCAACATGAAAAAAATGTATACTGGCAGGTGACTTATTGTAATTTTTTTTGCTGCTTATACTTTTCAGAGTGTTGACATTCGCAGTATGGTAGTGGGTTCCATTCCTCTAGTATATGCGCTCCAAATTTTTTTTTGGAAAGCAAGGTATACATTCGTAGGCTGATTTTTTGTTCTGGTTCTGCGTTTTTTACTTTGAACTGATGTCATAAATTACTTTAAATGAGGTTGATTATGTCAACCGTCTTCCTTTTATGTAATGGTGTGATGGCTAGGTGAATAGTGCTAATTGTCTGTAGGCGTGTCCCGTTCCACAACTTCTGCCTCTAACCTTGGGCATTTTTAATATTCTTTGAGGTTACCGAGCTTTAATTTGGGTACTTTGATTAATCTTCTGTGAATACTTTTAACTTCACGTGTATTGGGAGATATTATCCCACATGAGGCAAGAAATATACATAGTTGCTACAATGTCTGAGATTGGTATCGAACACATAGTCCTTACCCAATGGGTGACGAGCACTTGTCATTTGTCCTATCTCCTCTGATCAGCATTTACTTTGTGATGTAGATGGGACATGATTGTTTTCAGAGATTATGGTTAAAATGTCTTTGCATAAAATACTAAGTGTGGTAATTATTTATGTCGAAGTGATAATTAAAAAAAAAAAACACGAAAATAATCGTGAAAGAATTTTTATTTACTTTTGGTTTCTAGTGAAGTCATTGCCAGAATGGATTTGCATGTGAAACTGATAGTATACCATATCTCTTGAAGAACACTACATGGTTTGCAATGAAAGTCTCTTGCACTCAAGAAACTATACTATAGAAGGAAAGGATGATGAGGTTCCTAAGATTAAAAGTATGGTACTTTGCTGTTTTCTATATAATTCGATGATTCAATTGTGTCTGGGATGTTGGGTTGAAAAATTAAATAATAATACTGGACACTTTGTTTTTACAGAAAATGAGAAAGACACTATCATGAACTTGAAAAGAATATATAATAATGTGAAGCTTACAAGTTCATAGATTGTGGTAAATCTCTGACAAGAAATATATGGATACTGTAACGTATGCTGGGCTGCAGGTAAACACTCAAAACATGAATAAGTAAAAAAATAAGGCCTTAGAAGTGTCAGCCCAGTAAACAAAACAAACAACAATAATTAACACAGAGGTGCCCAGACATCCTACAAAGGAATTTACTTATAACCTACTAGCAACTCTAGGAGGCTATGTGGATCGGGGATGAGTAATCAATAAATAATAAGAATGCTGGTTTGATTTATGTAACTGCCCTTTTACTAAAATAATTTACTTAGCTTTTTCTTTTCTTTTATCTTCATATTTTAGGTACACATGTATTAAAATATATTAATTACAAACAGGAGGGAGCCCCGGGGCAACAATATATATATAAAAGTAAAACAACCATATCTCTTAAACTTGACCCTGGTTTTATGTGAGCTCGCAGGCTCAAAAGAAAGACAATTACATTTTGTTCTTAATTTGCTTTTGAAATGAATTTAACCAAATCCTATGTCCTGAAAACTGGCGGTCCTGACACCGGAGGTTTCTGTAGATTAAAGTCCAGAAGAATTCATTATATGTAGAAACTTGTATGTCGACAAGAGAGGGGAGAAAACTTGTGACTGCATGAGGCCAATCACGGATTGCTATTTTTGGCAGTGAAGTTCCATGCTAATTTGGTGTCCAATTCTTGAAGTTAATCTTGCACCCCGCCTGTAACCAAAGTTCCAAATTGCTTAGAGTGTTTAACAGGCTGGCTCCAGGAGTAGTGTAGGCAACTCCCGGCGCGGAAGTTCGTGGAAGCAATGACGAGAAAGGAGAAGAAAATAATTTAAATCAAAAACTAGCACAGGCAGCCAAATTTAAAATTAAGAAAATTAAGGCATCTATGCCTTGATGTTGGAGACTACATGACGTAGTGTCGAGTCTTGGAAGTACAACAGAGATGTACTCTCGCGAATCGCGACGCGTGGTCCGTACTAACCAGATGCTGCCCACCGAATGTTCAAAATATGGCGTCGGCGCGCCTAATTAAAGAAAGTAACTGCCCCCATCCAAAGAGGGAGGGGGGTGGTGATTGCCCGAAGGTAATCGAAAATGCCCAAAGGGGCGAAGCAGACTGCAAAACGCTCGTCACGCGCTCATCCGAGTCGCAGGCGGATTAAGGTCGCAATCGCACCGTGACTGCTGCCAAAGTCGATTGTGACAAGCTGTCTCTTATGGGAGGGATGAGTAGTGCGCTCTGGCGGCCAAGATGAGAAACTGGCTGGAGGGTCACAGAAACGTCCGCTAGAGTGCAGTGGGCGCACTCGCGACCAGTGGACAGAGCAAGGTTAGGGATTTTTCTTGCTGCTAGGCTTCGCTGATGGCTCTTTTGGACAAGGGCAGATGTCCTTGAAGAGACCATGTACCCTGCGTGGGTTCACTGGAGGTCGATGCTCTGGGTTGAAGTTCCCAGGAAGCCACAGGTGGGAGATGAGGGAAGGGGGTCAGAACTTGCTATGTCGCCTGGGAAAGGTGTCGTGTGGACCGTCCCGAGGCGTCGCCGAGGACTGTAACATGCTCCTCGACGTGCTGCCAAACAGCTTACCTATGCTTGCCTCCGAGAAATGAAAGTTGTTAGAGGTGGGCTTGGGGTAGCCTTCGCGTGCACGAAAAGTCGTACTGTTAGGCCCGTTGCACACACAGCGGATTTATCCGAGCGGACACCCTACCGTCGCTTATGGTCGGATATTTTACCGTCGCTAATGGTCGGATATTTCACCGCCGGCAATGGACGGAAAAAAATACGTCGGTACCAGCAGTTGTAGTTCTGGAACTAATTTCAGTTCAGTTGTGTAGTCTGAAATGAACCAAGAGCAGCTCCTAGCATTGTTGTTATTCCGTCGTCGAATGAGAAGACGAAGAAAATTTCGACTATTTTGGGTTCATCCAATTAATGAACGAAGAAATGAGGTTGGCGCATTCTACACATTGTTCGAAGAGTTGAGGAAAGATGACAAGAAATTCTTCAACTATTTCAGGATGTCAATCACTTCCTTTGACGAACTACATGGTCGGTTAAAAGATACCATTCAGCGCAGAAATACAAAAATGAGAAACTGTATTCAACCAGTAGAAATGCTGGCTATAACACTAAGGTAAGTGAAAATAACTCTTAAATGTGAGAGTTAAAAATAATAATACGGGGTAATTAAATATAAATAAATCTGTGCCAGTGATTGTATAAACTGTTGTAATAAAAAACATACAGTATAATGTAAAGAATAAATATGTAAGTATAAATTATATAAACGTACATCAATTTGCAATTAGAAATGTATGTCCATTGTATTTGAAGAAAGTGAACTTGGTGTAGAACATCTTCCACAATCTTCATCGCCAACGAACTCGGCAAAATGTTCAGCTGCTGAGGCTTGTGGTTTGTGCTGTTGTGATGGGTAGGGAGCCAGATCTGTGATAGTTCGAGATGTTTGTCTCGGCTGGCATGGCGGTTTAGGTGGTTCGTCTTGTCGGGGAATTAATGATGGAACGTAAGGTGGCACTTGTGGAGGATGGGAATATTGTGGGTTCATAGAAAAATGTGGCTGAGTTGGCTGTGGAAATGTCTGAGGTTGGGGATCATAGTGTGGTGGGCGGATATGATGCTGCTGGTGAGAAAAGCGTTGCGTAGAGCATCCCTGATAATAAGGCGTGGCAAAGTTTTGATTTTTAATATTGGAAATCAGGCGAAGAACCTCCACTTGGAATTGAAGCCACTCATTGTTATTGAAAGTTTGTGTGTGGTGAAGTAGACTATTAAAGAAGGACATTTGGTGGTCAGGTTGTTCTTTTTTCTCTAAAATCTTCAAAATTTTCAAATCTACTTCATCCATCTTTTTTTGTTTGTTTTTTTTCCGTGGTTGACAAGGAGGAGCGGATTCTGATGTTGCTGTAATTCCGCATTCTTGTTCAGTGCTTTCAGTTTGCAACGTACCGTCGTTGTCATCATTGTTCTGTTCTTCAATAAAACTCTCTGCTGTGTCTGCATTAGTGTATATTTTCTTCAGGAACTAAAGTTCGTCATTAAATACGTATTTTCTTTTTTTGGTAGCTCCGGAACCAGTGATTTTGTTTTCTTTAATATTCTTCTCGGCCTTGGCAAAAGCGTCACGTAGATGTTTCCAACGCTTCATCACTTCCTTTCCTGGGGAAAAAGCAAAAATAAAATAAATTACTTTCTCTGTTGTACAGAATAGTTTGGTACCTAGCAAAATTTGAGTGACATTTGTTTGCGCATGTGCAAAAACTACTAATGTTTCTATTAGGTTAGAATTCATGAACGAATTCCAGGCTTTTTTACTTTCGGAAGTGATAAAGAAAAAACACTCTAATTTATTTATAGTAAATGTATGTCTTCTTAAATAATATAAACTATGCTTTTGTGATGATTTTTTGTACGTTTTTCAGGTATCTAGCAAGTGGATGTACTTTCACCAATCTTCATTATTCCTTCAGAGTAGAAATCTCAACAGCAAGAGTGTTAGTTAGAGATGTTTGTCAAGCAGTGTGGAGGGACATGAAAAGTGAGTGCATACCATCCCCTACAAAACAAATGTGGGAATCAGTAGCAGACGGTTTCGAACAAATAGCAAACTTTCCTCATTGTATTGGGGCAGTCGATGGAAAACACGTCCGCATCGTGAGTCCAATAGAAAGTGGATCTATGTATTTTAACTATAAAGACTATAATTCAATTGTGTTGATGGGCATTGCAGATAGTAAGTACCGATTTATTTTTGTGCATGTTGGTAGTTATGGTAAGGACTGTGACTCGTCAATTTTCAAACAGACTCAGCTGTGGAAATCAATAGAAAGCAGTTCAAAAATGTTACCTGATGAGAAGTGCCTACCAGGTACAGGATGTCCGAAAGTGCCATATTTTTTTGTTGGTGATGCAGCATTTGGACTACACAAACACCTGTTAAGGCCATATGCTGGGAAACATTTAACAGAGGAAAAGAGAATCTTTAACTATCGATTATGTCGAGCAAGAAGGTACATAGAGTGTGCTTTTGGTATTCTCAGCAACAAATGGAGAATATTCCATCGACCTTTAAATGTTCAACCACAATTAGCTAATGATATTGTTAAAGCCTGCATTGTTCTTCACAATTATGTTAGGGATAGAGATGGTTACATAGTTGAGGATGCAACCTCAATTGTAGGGATGGAAGAAATACCAGGAGAGAACACGATAAGAGGAGGCCTGATAGCTAACATTCTCTGTAAATATTTTGTTTCAAGTGTAGGAAGGATTTCCTGGCAGATGTCCAAAGTGTAAATTGTTTAAACATTTTTCTTGTCACACTGTGTTTAATTTGTGAAATTTTTGAATAATGTAATGTAATATTTTCAATAAAAAAGGTAAAATAATAACTTCACTTTTTTACAATTTAATATATTCCATTCCATTCCAAAATGATAGAATGGCACAAATTATTAGTGAATTGAATTATAGAAGGAATATGGACTTGACTTACCAAAATTGTTCCTTTCATTTTCTGGCATCTGGTCGAAATCACTTCGTAATTCCACACACACAGCATGCCAAGCGATTTTCGTGGCGTTTCGGTCCTTAAAAATGTCTAGAGTTTTATCCCATAGCACAGACTTTGCTTCCACTAATGAAATAAGGATTTCATTATCAATTTCGTCACTCATTATAACAAAACACACGGGGAAGAGGATACGCGATGCGGAAACAGAAACAGTACGGTGCATGCAGGAGAGTTCAAATCATACTGCCCAAAACAAGAGCGGTATAATCCGCTGTGTGTGCAAACGTGCATTTTATCACGTAGGCCACTACTTCGAAGCGACGGTAAAACTTCCGTCGGCTCCAGTGGCACCGGGCGGCTGCTCAGATAACGCCAACGTTAGACTTAACGATCGTTTTTTTTTCCGTCGAATGTGCAAGCTCCAATGTACTACAGTGGGCTACTAGTGGAACGGCGGCGACGGTAAAAGATCCGCTCGGAAAAATCCGCTGTGTGTGGTGATATATTTAGCTAGAAAATACATTTAAAGCTAAACAAAAAAAAAATGACTCATCTGAAGAGGTAAACAAAAGTCATACAATTATCATTAAAATGGAATGTTTGTTATCAATAGTAAACCTAGGGTGCACCCAAATTACAGGCTAATAATGTTAAAAATTACTTTATATTAGTTATTTAGTTTTTATAATAAATTTAAATATCATGTTATATCCATAATTAAGATTTCACTAATTGAGTCTATAACTTTAAATGTAGATTAAAAACTTCTTCAGGAACAAAACAAAACATTATACAAAAATACTTCATTTAAGTAATTAAAGTCCTTTTTTGGAAACATTAGGTAATTAAAATCTTTTGCCCAACATTAGGCGACGAAAGTCTTTTTCTTTTGTAAGCGTTAGGTGACGAAACGTTTAGACGACAAACAATAATAATAATTCATTAAAAAAGAACGGACTTAGCTGAAGATGATAAATATCCGTGACATGTTCAAGACGAAAACTTGTACAGCAGCCGGCGTAGAACCGTGCTTCCCGGGCCGACAGGACGTAGATTCAATACATAATGTTTGAAGGTAGGTTAAAGAATAACCCAAACGTAAAGAACTTGAAGAGGATCCAAAACGTTAACCTCCTGCAACATAAGGTTGCAGAGAAACAAAAATTAAATCAAAAAGGCAACAACAAAAAAATACTCTCACTCTCTCTCATGCTTTCTCGTGACTTACCGAAATCGGAGGCTGAAGAAATTTACACTGACTTTACGTCATCTTTTAAAACCAAATAAAAACACCACTTCTACGTGAGATGTCTACAAAAAAAAAACTATGGTGCGAAAAGGTACATTAATCAACCACCATCACTGACCGGAGCCATCTTGACGAATGCCGAGAACAACGGACGAAACGTGTAAGTAATTCTAAAACAATGGAGCATCGGAAGCTTACCGAACTGCCACCAGGTTGCGTGGATGGTACTAAAAAAAATGCTCTAGGAAAAAAAATGGTCTAGAGTACAGATTTTTTATATGAAATCACGTGAAGAAGCGAGGAGAAACTGCAAGCAACTGCTGACAATCACGTGGACAGCACGCCGGGACACGGCGGACAGGCGGGCGTTACTAAAAACTCTTAGGCTAGCACAGAACATCCGGCGAACAAATGGAAGGCTTTGACTGAAGCCAAACGAAAAATAGAATTGTGTGCTTAATGGAATATAATAAAAAAATTTAAAGTAAATATCATTAATAAAATTAAATTAAAAAAAAACTAAATTAGGTTTAAAATGTAATTAAACACAAGTAAACATTATAAGACTCAATATAAAATAATTATTAGGTACAGAAAACAAAAATATTTTTACTATTTTACGAGTGCCGAAACATGAAACGGCACAGACTCCTCCCCTCAAAACAGACGCTACCGTCTTAAAAAAAATTTTTAAGTTTTAAAAGTTGCCATCAAAAACAATTCAATTTACCCAAAAGAAAAGAGACATAAGCATTAATAATGTCAAAAATAAAAGTCTATATTAAACATAGAAATCAAAAATAAATCATTATACTGCTAAAAAAACAAACAGCACAGACACGAGCATAAAACCCAGTTAATTACTGAGAAACAATAGAATATTATCCTTAGAAACTCAATACTCAATGAGGAATATACACCTCTACATCAAAATGGGGACTACTCACCCCTGCATCATAAAAAAAAATACTTAAATGCTCGCTCAAGAAAATTATAGAAAACTTGGTCTCGACATCAACATCAATTAGCTGAACGTAGGATGCTCACATACCTGCGAGAGAAAAATCTCAAAGCTAAAGTGTAAATTAATCGAAGATCAGACTACCAAAATACCGAAACTTTTTTTAATGTGTGATTGTAGAACAAACAGGACAGAATGGTGGTACAAGTACCCAGGACAACCAGTTACATACTATATATTTAAAAGAGGACCATACCTCATATAAAATGCCCGTCGGCTTATTCAGAATAGTGGGGACTCCTTACCTCCTACTTATTCAGCTTAATGGGGGGTTCTCCTACCTCCTCCATATTATTTTTTTTTTTTTTTTTTTTCCTAACCTAACTAAAACTAAGTGTATTTGGGAGGGGTCCGGGTTAGGGAGGGACCTAAGTGCGTCTCAGGCCGAAGCCTATACGCCTTAGTCATGCTGGGATTAGCCATGCAGGGAGAGGGTCGCATGCATCGTGTGCTAGGAGGGGATTGGCCAGCCATGGCAGCGATTGGCGCCATGACTAACTCCCCTCACTCTTAAATCTAGACTAAACTACTAGATAAGTTGGGCCCAGGTAAAACCTGCATAGACACAGGGAAAACCCTGGGCACTTTCATGCGGGATGCCAAATTTCATGCATTAATTTCAGGCAGGTTCAATACGGGAGAAAGAAGGATGGTTCAGGAAGAAGAGTTGGTCAGTGCAGAAAGAGTCTACCATGCGGGGTTTGGGCGCTTGGACTTAAATGTCCACATTGTTTGTTGTTCTGCAGTTCTGGATCTTCTGACCAGGGACGCGAGCGCCTCTGGTGGTGGCTGGCCACACCGGGCCACCCACTCCGCCTCCAGTAGCACCTAAACTAAAAGAAGAAAATTAGAACACCTTACTTACTAAACATACACAAACAGAACATATTTCACTATGTGTACGCTCTGCTAGTGCGGAGCGTAGGCTACATTATTTAAGATATCTTAAAGCTAATAACTTAATATGAATTAAACTATTATATTTTTGGTATTTTATTTTATTTTTTTGTTTTTATTATTTTTAATTTTTCTCTCTTAGCCTAATATATTATATTACTTTATTTAGTATCTTAATATCTACGCACTTAAATATAGTGGTAGAACTGCCAACATATAAAGTCACAGGCGAATGGGAACAGAGCACTCGTATTGTTTTAAATATTCAAAATTTTAAGTAGTCATGCCCTGCAGCAGTGGTACCCATCGGAAAGCAGCATGCCACTCGTATCGGCAACCCCAGCTCGATCGGTGTTTATTTGCACTAACTATCCGGGCAAACACGTATCACAGGACACGACTTCTACCACTAATTTTAAATTATATCGTCGCGACGCACCACAGGCCTACCATGCCCGGCAGCAAGCAGCATGCCACTCGTATCGGCATCCCCAGCTCGATCGGTGTTTACTTTCACTGAATGCGAGGGCAGAGGGCAGGTTTAATGCAGTACGACACTCTTTGTCGCTACGTTTGGTAGCCTAACTATTTATTATTGTAATTAAGTATAAATTAACTTGAAGTTTCATTTTAATTCACGAGTAGTATTTTCATTGGCCGGACGAGTCGGCCAACCACAGCGCAGCTACGGGGGCCTGTGAGCCAGGATTGAAACCGGCATTTTATATTTCCGATGCAAATCCGGATCTTTGTCGCCAAGGGAGGAAATAAACGGATTTTCACTTAATTTACATTTATCATAGAATTTCTGAGTAGTCCTAACATAGTAGTCCTTTAATAATTCGAGTTTTAGCTCCCTATGCATGGCCCTGACGGGACAATACACAGGTGCTTCAGTCGCGATACGAATGCTCTTGTTCTGTATTCTCTGTAGCTTTTTCAGATGGGATTCTGCTGCTGTTGCCCACACTGGTGCCGCATAGGTAATAATGGGTTTAATTAGCGCGTTATATATGGTTAATCCGTTTTTAACTGAGCTACCTCGTCGTCGACTCATGACTGGATAGAGTGTCATTAATCTCGTGAATGCCGCCTTTCTTTTTGCTTCTATATGGTCGCGCCATAGTAATTTACGATCCATATGTACGCCTAAATATTTTACTACGTTTTTGTGCGGTATTTCTGCATTGAATAGCGTTAATTGCGGCCTATTTTCTAGTGGCGGGAGATGTTTCCGCGTAAAAACAATGGCTTCGGACTTTGTAGGATTAACTTTAATTCGCCATTTCGTGCACCAATTTTCTAGTGAGTTTAACGCAGTTTGAAGCCTTTCTGTTGCAAGATTTAAGTTGCGTGACCTACTAAACAATACTGTATCGTCGGCGTATAGGCCGAACTGTACTAGGCGATGCTCAGGTTTAGGCATGTCGTGTATGTAAATGTTAAATAAAACGGGCCCCAGTATGCTACCTTGCGGAACGCCTGCTCTGATTCGTTTCTCGTCTGACAGTGCCCCCTCTGTAGTGACTCTGAACGAGCGATTGGCTAAATACGAGGCTAATAATTTTATATAGCAGTCGGGGAAATCGGCTTGGTATAGTTTATAGATTAAGCCTGCGTGGAAGACTCTATCAAAAGCTTTCTCTACATCTAGAAACGTTGCTACATTATAGCTGTTCCATGTAAACGCTGTTACTATTTCTTCCGTCATGCGTACTAGTTGTTGCGTAGTGGAATGCGCGCTGCGAAATCCGAATTGTTCATTCGGCAATATGTTGCGTTCTTTAATATGAGTATTGAGTCGTTGCAAAATTATGTACTCAGCTACCTTTGACATTATACTTAGTAAGCTAATTGGCCGATAGTTTTGTGGCATTGTTTTATCTTTACCAGGCTTATGAAATACCATTACGTTGGCCTGTTTCCATTGTGAAGGGAAATATTGCAATTTAAACATGGCATTTATTAATTCAGCTAAGTACTCTAAAATTTCATCAGGCAGTTTCTTAAGGACAACTGCCTGTATGCCATCTATTCCCGGAGCTTTACGCGGTTTCATACGTTTAATAGCCTGCTTAACTTCCTGCGATTGAGTTAGATAAGGCTCTGAAGTTAAAGGCTGATTTAGTTTTATTCTTAATTCCCTATATATCATTGCATTAAATATTGGGTCGCAGGGCTCGATATTAGGTTTAAATGCTTCTTCTAATGTGTCCGCGAATGCCTGTGCTTTATCTATTGGTGTATAAGCGACTCCAGTATGGGTTTGTAATGGAGGAATTTTATCTGTCTTGTGGAGGAACCGCTTTGTCATACTCCAGGTGCTACCATCTTGCACCTGGAGCTGGGAGACTTTCGCCTCCCATTGGCTGTCCCTCCACAGAGTTATCTCATCGGAAATTATTCTTTGTAATTCATTAATACGCGCTTTAATGTCACGCTGTCTACGCCTAGTATGTTCGCGCCTTAGTCTACTTTTCTGTGATATTAAGTCCCTTATGTATGCCGGCAGCTCTCCCTGCTTAAACTTAACCTCCTTTACTGGGATGCACGAGTTTATTGCAGTTTGTATATTTACTGTGAGTTCTGTTACTGCTGTTTCAATACTTTCTTTAGTTTCTAGGTTGGCAGCATCGGCTGCGGGCACGTTATCTAATAGATGCGTCTGAAAGCCTCGCCAGTCAGCTTTTTTATAGTCTTTGATTTTTCTCGGCGGATTGGTGTCAGTGTCCGCGTCATCGAATATTAAATGTACTGGGAAGTGGTCAGACGACAGTTCATGGACGACTCTGAGTTCGAATCCCGTTTGGACTCTCTTATTTAAAACGATATCTAGTATGTCGGGGGTTTGCCTTAGTGCTCCGCTATCGTGTGTGGGCTCTGAGGGAGCATAAACTTGATAATTTTTATTAGACTCATGACATAATTGGGGATTCTCTACCCCTTCTTATTATAAAAAAAAACTTGGGGATTCTTTACCCCTACTTAAATCCTGGTCACTAAAATCCTGATCTTATGATACCGCTCTGAAGACTGCAGCTCAAACAACACATGAAGATAAACATGAGCCCAAACGAAAGGAAACAAAAATCTTTAAAATGCTTATTTAGCGACAACACAAAATTGAAAATAAAACGAAGAAAACGGTCGTCCAAAGATGAATGACTAAGTCCCATACCTTAGGCACTCAAGAGATAATTTAGTACCTGCAAAAGCAAGCTTGACCACTAACACAAAATATAACATGAATAAAGTTACGATTCAGCAAAGGTGTAGTGAATAAAAAAAAACTGCTTGCAATGTATTAAAAGGAAAAAATTGTTGAGAAGAAACCAGTTGAAACCATACCTTAGAATGAGGAATGTGTCACTATACGACAATCCCACCAAGCAGAACTCCACTACACGAAATTCACCAGAGATGGCTGAAACGGTGAGTCGCAGCAACACCGAGCCGAAGCTGCAACCACCCTAGCAAACTCCATGCAGCAGACACCCCACCGGAGAGATGTCATACAGCAACAACCCTAGTACACAAAGCAAAACAAGAAGGAACATCTAAATTCAAAACCAAAAAAACCTGCAAAACAAAAAAATTGAAAAAATGATTAAGTTGATGACACTACACGGTGTAATGTGTGGAACACATGTGCAAATGCTGTATCGTGTGGAAAGCTGTGTAAACACACAACACACCACATCCCCACATGAACTAACACACACATGACCTATAAAACAGAAATTTCAAAAAAATATATGTTTTGGATGACAAGACAAGAAACAAAACGGATGTATTAAAATGTTATTTTAAAAGATGACACTAGCAAGACAAACAACATAGAAAAGCACTGAATCAAAGTTAGCACCCAAAAAAAATATTAATTATTATTTAAAAACAAATAAAATCACAAAATATATTAATCTAAATTTAAACTATTATTAAAAATGAGTGATTGGATCTTCCATGGCAGATATATGGTTTGATAAAAAAAATGACTGAGGCCTGCAAAAATGAAAAGTGCTGGTGAAGCCTAAACACTTCTCAACAGGACTTGGCACTGGCTCACTGGCTCTGGCTCAGAGGACCTGCCTAAAATAAAAAGTTTGCTCTCCTGGCTAAACTTGCCAAAGTCGACAACACAATTAAAACACAACCCAAATATCGTCTGGAAGTCACTTACTCCCACAGTACAAAATTGTATACATTAAAACTATAAAACCCTTTAATAGTGCTTAAAGAAAAGATTCAAAAGAGAAAACGACAAAATTCTAACAAGACAACCACTGACCTTTAACTGCATCTCACTGAAACAAAATAATTAAAACAAAACAAATGCAAAATAGTGAAATTAAAATAAAAAATTAATAGGCTCAAGAGGAAAAATTTCAAGTGAAGATCAACACAACCTAAAAAAAAATTACTCAAATACTTTATTCAAATATAAGTTTACTGGAAATTAAATACTTATAAGACAATACCATAATATTAATGAAATTTAGGTTACCATAACCTCAATAATTAAATCGTGCAATGAAAAGCACTAGAACACACATTAAATGAACTTATTAGGAAAACGGCAAAATGTCTCTTGTAAGAAATTAGATAAAACACATACGGTACCAAAGATGACCTACAACAAAACATGGGCAAGGAAACAACATTAAAATTATTAAAACCACCTGCTACAAAAAAAAGAACTTATTAAACGATGGCAACAAAACAAGAAAATATACCTATCATGGTTAGATTATGAAAAACGTGCCCCAAATGATGATACACGAAAAGTAAACAAACATCACCTCAATTAAATATTACTGAAGAAACCACAGACTTTTCAACATATGGCAATCTGCAAAAAAAATCAGAAAAATGGAATTATTATGAAAACGAGAAATAATGCTTAAACAGTTCTCTCACGAACAAAACCTACAATCTTATAAAATTGAAATATCATTTAGAATTATATTAATAAAGAATATGCAAATTATGAAATTATAACAATTTATAGGTTAAAAGGAATAAAAATTTTTAAAACTCTAAAATAACTTGCGACAAATTAAACGACAATTACCAAACTTAACCTCAATCTTACATGGTTAACTAAAACAAAATATATCAGTGTTGAAATTAATCTAGTTGTTACACCAAACCCTAAATTATGTGAAATGGACACAAAAAACTGATGAAAATAAAACATGAAGATAACAAATGACTCCAAAAAAAAATATACGAAAATACATACCCCAAATTCAAACTACTAACCACATGAAAATTCCAACTAGGAAAACCCTACAATCAAACTTACTTCCCAAAACTACTTAACATACAAACAATTAAGACTTGTCGCGACAACTTAAAACTAGGTACCATGGTTTTTTATTTACTTATGACTCGAGTACAAAAGTTACGAGGGACTCAAAGACTAGGACACGTGGGTGATCAGTCCACGATCAACTGAGTCAAGGACCCTAAAGTCACTAATTCGCTAACAGTGGACCCGAATGGTGGACCTTCAACTGAAAGCAGGAATAAAGTGTTAAAACAAAATAACTCTCCACACCTTAACTCCTAAATAACATACTAGGTAACTACAAATATAAAACCCTCCAAAAAAAATACATATACTCATGATTTACTAAAACACGAAAAAGTAAGAAAACTTATTTTCCGAAAATGTCTAACCTGGATAACAAAGTCAAGACAAAAACAAAACAAAAATGAAAATGACAAATAAGAATCGAGAACTAATAATGTCAGAAGTAAACACACCACAACATTGGGTCAGTATGAAAGTACTACATTCAAAGTTGGCAGCACTGTGCTACGAAAGACTCCATCTTGGCTGGGAAATTTTTTATAAACAAACTCCAGGAGTTCAAACAACGAAAGTAAAATTCATATTGAACGAAGACCAAATCACAGATTATCTTAATATTAGCTATTAAATAATTATAGTTCCCCTATTAAATAAATGGCTTACTGTAAACAAAACGACGTATCAAGACAGATAAAAAAAATGACAACTCTCAACATATGCACTGGAGAGAAAAATAAGAGGCTCTACCATACCTTGTAATTCTTTTAAAAAACAATATTAAAATCCACATAATAGTTGGGAATAACACCGATACAATAAGTCACGAGAGAAGCACTAGGAAAAATCTGTTATATTACTGTGTCAAACGCAAGATACAAACGATCGTTCTAAAACTCATAATTTAAATAATAAACTTACTCGATTAACTCATTACACTAGCGACTGAAACGCAACATAGACTGACAAGAATAAAAAAAAAAAAACGTGTGCGAAGACGTGACGCAACCTTGGTGACGCCACAAGATAAACACCTGCACCAAAGCACTTCAACATGCAAGACAAAGCACTCGTACCACATACTACTGAATTAATAAAGACATAATTAACGAGTCATTTCGTCACCTTTACACGAATATATATATGTGGAAAACAATAACTTAAAAAAAAAACTCATTTAACCTTCAATTATCAATAAAAATAAAGTCAATATATATTATAATGAATTTTTGTTTATAGGTTAATAGAACATATCAAACATTAAAAAAAACAATTAACTCACATCATAAAACTTATTTCTTTCAAAATAATAATATTATCTATAGACTCGTAGAAAGTAACCAGGCTCCTGCTACCATCTTGTGACAACTGGTTGTTTGTTTATTATTTATTTATTTGATGATTTTGACTTGTTACTGCTACCAAATTATAATTAAATAAATATTGATATTATAAAATTATTTGTTTATGTAAGTAAAATGTTTGACTGGAAACGTGTCAGGGTAAACCAGTTTCACAACAGAATACACCTTATCAATTATAATTACGTAAGTCCAGAGGAACTTAGCTTAGTAAATGACAACAACATACGTATCTTCATCTATTAGTGGTGATATATTTAGCTAGAAAATACATTTAAAGCTAAACAAAAAAAACAATGACTCATCTGAAGAGGTAAACAAAAGTCATACAATTATCATTAAAATGGAATGTTTGTTATCAATAGTAAACCTAGGGTGCACCCAAATTACAGGCTAATAATGTTAAAAATTACTTTATATTAGTTATTTAGTTTTTATAATAAATTTAAATATCATGTTATATCCATAATTAAGATTTTACTAATTGAGTCTATAACTTTAAATGTAGATTAAAAACTTCTTCAGGAACAAAACAAAACATTATACAAAAATACTTCATTTAAGTAATTTAAGTCCTTTTTTGGAAAAATTAGGTAATTAAAATCTTTTGCCCAACATTAGGCGACGAAAGTCTTTTTCTTTTGTAAGCGTTAGGTGACGAAACGTTTAGACGACAAACAATAATAATAATTCATTAAAAAAGAACGGACTTAGCTGAAGATGATAAATATCCGTGACATGTTCAAGACGAAAACTTGTACAGCAGCCGGCGCAGAACCGTGCTTCCCGGGCCGACAGGACGTAGATTCAATACATAATGTTTGAAGGTAGGTTAAAGAATAACCCAAACTTAAAGAACTTGAAGAGGATCCAAAACGTTAACCTCCTGCAACATAAGGTTGCAGAGAAACAAAAATTATATCAAAAAGGCAACAACAAAAAAATACTCTCACTCTCTCTCATGCTTTCTCGTGACTTACCGAAATCGGAGGCTGAAGAAATTTACACTGACTTTACGTCATCTTTTAAAACCAAATAAAAACACCACTTCTACGTGAGATGTCTACCAAAAAAAAAACTATGGTGCGAAAAGGTACATTAATCAACCACCATCACTGACCGGAGCCATCTTGACGAATGCCGAGAACAACGGACGAAACGTGTAAGTAATTCTAAAACAATGGAGCATCGGAAGCTTACCGAACTGCCACCAGGTTGCGTGGATGGTACTAAAAAAAATGCTCTAGGAAAAAAAATGGTCTAGAGTACAGATTTTTTATATGAAATCACGTGAAGAAGCGAGGAGAAACTGCAAGCAACTGCTGACAATCACGTGGACAGCACGCCGGGACACGGCGGACAGGCGGGCGTTACTAAAAACTCTTAGGCTAGCACAGAACATCCGGCGAACAAATGGAAGGCTTTGACTGAAGCCAAACGAAAAATAGAATTGTGTGCTTAATGGAATATAATAAAAAAATTTAAAGTAAATATCATTAATAAAATTAAATTAAAAAAAACTAAATTAGGTTTAAAATGTAATTAAACACAAGTAAACATTATAAGACTCAATATAAAATAATTATTAGGTACAGAAAACAAAAATATTTTTACTATTTTACGAGTGCCGAAACATGAAACGGCACAGTGGGTACAATTCTACAGTGCATTATACAACGAAAATAATGTCAAAGAACGTAACGGACAATCGCCTGCTTCGAACCGTGTACTTTGATGTAAAGAGACTGGATCCTAGAAAGAAGAAGGCCAATGTCGCCGACGTTTTGCTCATTTAAAAAAATCGAGAAATATTTCATATCCCTATAAAGGAAACTGGACTGCTGAATTATTTAGTGTTTATAGAATAAAGAATCCGTACCCTCGTACGTATTTTTCTGGAAGGGTTGAACGGGAAGAATATTTTTCAAGGATTCTTGGTTCTCTTATAAGCATAAAACCATGATCCGTTGGTCTAAATGCTTGTAATTGATTTTATCGATACTTTTGGTATGACAGGTTGGAGAATTTGTCTTAACTGGCTGAAATATGTTATATCAGCTATCGGCGAAAACTGCCATGAAGTTTGTAAATGTCTGGTCTATACTGCTGACATAGTTTATGACCTGGTCTCGTGGTACGTAGCATTTCGGCCCATATGCATATAATTTAACATGAACTTGACGGAATATAATCTAACTATCGAAAAATTAGACTTCCATGTAAGGCATAGTGGCAACGTATTCAATTCGTTGGACAGGTATTTTGTCTAGTGATGTTTTTCGTAGAGTGAATGATCAATAAACTCTACGAAAGTTAATGGTAAACAGAATATAAAATTTATTTCAAGCTTTAGTTATTTTTATCACCGACCTAATATCAAATAAGGATGCAATTCTATCGCGCCAATCATTATTTTAATAATTGAATTATTTGATGAACTTTGGATTTTGTCCCGAGTTTATAGTTAAATAATAACGAATTTCCAAGATAGTGTCCAGATTTCAAGATGTTGATGTCATAGTAATAATAAATGATTATTGCACTCTAGTAAGTAAAAATGAAACTAATATGAATGCTAGCGCACTCTTGCAGATAGCATATTATGTTTTACGTGCCACTAGTGCTCCTTGTATTGATTACTGAAAACAAGATGTCGACAGTGCTGTCTAGCAGATGTCATATGTGTTAACTAATGTTCCCAGTAGTGAGTACTGAATTCAAAATGGTGTATCCAAGATGGTCAGCATGGTCAAGATCAAAGTTCAAGGTCAAGGTCAAAGATATAGGTCAAGGTCATAGTTCAAGTTTGAGGTCAAATTTCAATGTCAGAGTCAAAGGTCAAGGTCATGGTTGAAGGTACTAGGTCAGGTAAAAGTTCAAGGTCAAGGCTAAAGGTTTTGTAAACGAATAATAAACTAACATGATTAGATGGTGCCGTCAATAGGATAAAACAACTTGGCAGAAGTGATGTTATACTAGCTGTCAATATATACCTTGGCATTAATAGTGGCAGGTCAGTCTGCCAGTGGCTTCCGTGAAGGAAGGATCTGTTATCCTTTTTTTTTTACCCTCGCCGAGTACGAACGAAATACATAATTCCATGTTTTGAATAAATGTTTATTAATATTTGGTAATCTATTTTTTATACATTTTTAATTTTTCTCGTAAATATAAGATAATAATTACCGATTTATATTATGGTAACCACAACGAAAAGTGCAACAGTGTTTTTAAATATATTTTTTTATAAATTTGATTTATAATTTTTTTGTAAATTTTTAATTTTTTTCCAATAACATATAATAATATTTACAGTCTTTCAAGGTGGCGAACGTAACGAACATGTAGGAGTGTTTTTCAATTTTTAAATTTAATTATTTAATTTTCTTTATACATTTTAGAATTTTTTTATTAAAATCGGATAATAATTATATATTTTCAAGATGGCCGAAATGATGCCATACTAGCTGAATATATATACCTTGGTAAAAGTGGTGGGGGGTCAGTTTGCTGGTACCCTCCGTGGGGGAAGGACATGTTGCAATTTTTTTTATTTTGCCTTCACCGTGGTCGAACCAAGGACTTAGAGCTCCATGACGTAAGTGCGTTTTTAAAATATTGTTTATTTAAATCTGTTTATTTTTTTTATAAATTTTTAGAAATGTTTTTTATTAAAATCAGATTATAAAAATTTTCAAGATGGCGGCTATAACAGAAATGGATAAGGTGGCATCCTGATTCAAAATGGCGGAAAGTTGTAGAAAACATAATGGCGGAGAGTTATAGAAAACAAAATGGCGGAATGTACTAGAAAACAAAAAGGCAGAAAGTTCGAGAGAACAAAATGGCGGCGATGACATCATCCAAGATGGCGGATTCAAGATGACGTATCCAAGATGGCAGATCCAAGATGGCCGTCGGAGTCAAGGTCATACAATATGGCCACTGTGATGCCAAAATCCAATATGACGGATGGCTTCACGGCTTCACACCCTGAACATTGGTGCCGGAGGAATTTTCATGTTCTACTAATATTATGGCTCTTATGTGTATGTATTTCAATATTTCATTAGTGAGAATTAATTTTACTCATACAAGAAACTTGTTGCAAGTAGTTCCTATTCCTGCCAACAGATGTCGCAACATGTTGTGTTGAGGTATTTATTATTTATCTTTAGTGCGGAATGCGGGATGCTCTCTCACGATCGCAAGAGGAAAAATTCGCTAGAAATCAAGGAGAAGGAAGTTCGTCTCGCATGGTAGTGTTTCATATCTTTTTAAAGGCAAACTATTGGACTGAGAAATTATTATTTTTTGCTTGAATTCCACCTGATTAAAATAAAGAACTGTCAGCGTAGTTCTAAAAGCAGTAATGTCATCGTCGGTATGTATGTACCGTAACTGTGAATTCTGTTCACTTAATCCAACATTGAAATACATAGTGAGAAAATCAATTGTGCATAGATTCCTTTGCGGAAAATATTACATTGCGAAAAAAGTGGCTTTCAGTTTGGACGAAGTGTTATATTAAAAACAAAACACATCGAAACCTGTAAAGCTACTATTTTTTCGTCTACTGAGACCAGTCAGTGTTTGGTCGAAATGTGTGTGAAGTTGGCATATATAATCACACTTGGGCTTTTACATTGCCTGCATTGAAATGTAATGAGATCCCAGCATCGAATAAATGGAAACAAGATAACGTATTACAGGAAAAATAATATGACAAGTTTCTTAAGAAGAGTCAGGAAAGTTTTTATCTTCATACATCATTTTCTGGTGGATTCTGTGTTACTCGGGTTAAATGATTAAATTATATTATTGGAAACCTTGACAGCAACAAAGAATTTTTGAAAATATGAATAATATAAAAGAATTTGAAGCTACCACAACAGAAGGTTTTTATAATGCACTGAGGCCCAAAGATGGAGACGATACATTAAACTAAATTGTTTTATCAAGCTTATAATAGTCACTGTAACGATTATGATTGTGACTTGAGACTGGTGTTAAAATAGGAGAGTTCAGAAATTTTAAAAAAGAATAAACGTGCATAGTAAATGGAAGCAGCAGTAGAAGATAATGATTACAAGTAATGTGAAGATCGTAACATATTGGTCGATCATCAGAGACTTTTTGTGGCATCGGTTAGAAGAAGAAACTACTGGCACATTGATAAAGTAGCCTCCATAGTTTAAGAACTGAGGGAAGCTAGCAACATACATACTTGCAAACGTTTAATATTGAAAAATAATTAAATAATTAATATTTGAAAATAATTTTTTTGTAATATGATTTTAAATTAAGTCTTAGTTCTTGTAGTATCTTAACGTCTCGTACCTACGATCCTACCGATTATATCCTGAGGTATCCTTGGAAGAGATTGTATCCCTCTGATGAAATTGTATCCCTCTAATGTGATCGTATCTCTGTGATGCGGTCATATCCCTGCGATGATATCGTATCCCTCTTATGATATCGTATCCCTGTGATGAAATTGTATCCCTAAGGACATGATTGGCCTCGTTGTTCGGAGATGACTGGTCTATGAGCCTGACATTGCACATGGCCTGATCTGGTGGTTCGTAGATTCTTGGCCTAGTGCCTAATGTTGTACAATACCTGTTTGAAAAATATTCCATGTATCAAAGAATTACATCTATGGCAAGACAGCAAAAACTTATTTATTTCGTCGGATAGGTATATTGTATAGATTCGTTTTTCGCATGGAGAGAGATTAATAAACACCACGAAAGGTAATGGAAACTGAATTTTAATTTGTTTTAAACTAGAGTTACTCTTATTACCGGTCAAGAATCAAACCAAGGACGGAATCTTACATTAATCGACGATTTGTTTGTTGAAATTTAGAATTTTTTCGAATATATATGTTATTTATTTCGAATTTCCAAAATGTATCAATCGGCTTACTAGAGGCTGGTAGACAAGGAACTTATACTAGTAGTATGTTAAAGGGGCTCCAGGGACTGGGTTTTGGGTGTGGTGTGTGGTGGGGTCAGTGACCGACAAACATCTGACATCACAGCGGACATTTTCCATGTCAAAATTCATAAAAATTACTCAAAATCCCTTTAAACTTCCTCAAAAGGTCTCAAATATTCCCTATTTTGAGGGAAAAATTCTCATTTTTATGGAATTTGTCTCGCTTTATTCCAGAAAAATAAAAAAATTGTAAATGCTCCCTTTGATGTTTAAATTGCTAATGGATAAGCCTCCAAAAGGCTGATTTTGGACCTTAACTTTGAACATAACCATTGACCTTGACCTTACCATAAACAAAAAATGTTTAATTTATTGATAAAAATTTTTAAAATTTAACAAATATAAAAAAATGCTTACATTACATCTGTCTCTTGGATTATAGAAATGTTGCAGTTTTCATTATGCACTCCATCTTGAAAATCCGTTATAATAAAACGATTTTAATAGGAAAAATTAAAATTAATAAAAAATGGATTTAATAATATTTAAATAATTCTACTATATTGAATTATCATGTTACCGTTTCAAATTTCGATATGGTCGCAATCTTAGATTCTAAAAATATTGTACCTACTTTTAGTTGCGCTCGCCATGTTGGATGTGAATGATGTCATCGTTGCACTTTTCAATATGGCCACCATCTTAGATTCTATAACATTGCAATTTTCGTTATGCCCACCATCTTGTAAATTCATAATAATTATGCGATTTAAAAAAAAATTAAAATTAAGAAAAAAATTTATTTCAGCCACCTTGAATTAAGATGTCAGTGATTCACTTTCTGTTATTGTAGCCATATTGGACGATGCATTATTTGTCATGCCCACCATATTAGATGTGCATGGTGTCTAAGTTGCACTGATCTTTACAGGCACCATTTTGGATTGAAAAACATTGCAAATTTCGTAACACCCGCCATCTTGGAAAACCATAATTTTTATCCGAATTGAAATAGAAATAATTTAAAATTGTAAAATAGTAAAATTAATAAAATTTTATTTAAAAACCGTACTTGCATCATTGAGTCCTCGGTTGAACAAAGTGAGGGCAAAAAAAGGGGGGGGCGACAGATCCTTCCTCCACGGAAAACACTCGCATGCTTACCTATCGCTAATGCCAAGGTAGATATTAAACCAAACAGTATGACATGATGACAGACATCGTGTTTTAGCCTGCTGGAGGCTGCCATATTAGTTCCAATATTCCTTTTGCTTACGTCTGCTAGAGTGCCGTCACCAGCGATTTACTTTAAATTTTTAACAGTTAGATTGCAGGAAACAATTATAACAGTGGAATCCACAATCTTGGCATTGAAAATATCTTGAAATTCTCTAATTATTAAGCTTGAAATTAGGAAAAAACATCATCAAAGAAACTACTTGTTAGAATAATGATTGACTCGATCGATATCCATCCTTGGATCGATCCTTGATCAATACGAAAAATGTAAATTATTTAAAATACCAGAAAAGTAACAGGTTCGAGAAATAAAACAATAAAATACAAACAAAAATTAATTGCAAAGCAAATTTTTTTGTTGTCTGTTGCATGAGATTTTTCAACTGATTCTATGTATTTATGTCCTGCCTAATCCAAATATGAAATCCGTTTTCTTGTGCATGCTATATATTTCATGCAATACAATTTTGTTTGTAGATTTCTGATCTTACCTTCAAGTTAGAGGACTACTACTCGTATATTTATCATAATTACAAGGGTAATTAATGGTTCACAAATATTATTATATTATATTTGTATTAAAATTTTAAATTATGAAAAATTAATAATTATATTTTGTTAAATATTAATATATATCACTATGTTGTTCTTTTCCGACTGGATAATGGCCTCCTCAAGTCGGCATAAAAGTTTAAATAGTCCTAATGCCTTCTGTTACATATGTGGCTGTTACACACTTAAACGTCAAAGACGCAATTTTTCATCATTTGTCAGACGTGTGTACGCAACATATTTTTAGGTTCCACTAGGCGATCAAGACAAGAAATGGGCTTCGCAAATTGTGTGTCATAACTGTGAAGAAATGCTACGTGACTGGACGAAAGGCAAACGAAAAGGCATGAGTAGTATGTTTTGGGGGCTCCGGGCACATGCGCTCGCAGGAGAAGCCAGAGGAGCTGACCGCCATATTGAATTGTGACGTCACGGCAGCCATCTTGAACTCAAAAATTCCTCAAAATTCCTCAAAAATGACTCAAAATGACTCAAAAATTCCCGTTTTGAGGAAAAATTTCCCGTTTTAGTCCTTAAAAATCCCAGCGGCTAGAAATGTCCATATAGAGGCTAAAGCATTCATGTCTACAGCCTCCGATAAGCCTCTGACGTCATCATGGAATATGTCATCTTGGATTATGACGTCACCGTTTCAATTTCCGTTAAGCCTGCCATCATTAAAATCTTTATTTATTATCCGATTTTCATGACAAAATTTTTGAAATTTATAAACAAATTCAACTAATAAAATTTTAATAAAAAAATTGAAAAAACATACATTTACGGCACGGAGCTCGGAGTCCTCGGTTAGAAACCGGTGAGACAAAAAAAATGGTGACCGTACCTTCTTCCACGGAAGCCACCGGCAGACTGACCTCCCACCACTTTTTAATAGCATATATATCATCAGGTAGTATGATGTAATGTCCACCATCTTGAAAATCCGTAATTTTAATGGTATAGATTCGGGAAAAATTTCAAAATTCATTACATAAATTGGCAATATATATACTGATAATTCGATCGATTCCCGTCCTTGGTTAGATCATTGGATGATGCAAAAGTATTAATCTTAAGTAAAAAATAATAATTATAATAAATTATGATCAAAGTCCTAACAGAGACTTAAAATCATCTACAACCATCATCCTTTATACCATTACGACCGCCATCTTGGAATCGTTTAATTATTTAGCTAGAAATTCGGGAAAAATTCGAAAATTCACCGAAGAAATCACACAATCACACATTACTTTACTTATTGAATAGATACTTGGTTCGATCTCTGAACGAAGCTAAAAATAAATTTATTTTAAATATCAGAAAAGTGTCAGGTCCGAGGAATTAAACACCACAAGTTCTTTTACAAACATAATATTTATTACAAAATATATATTTTACTACACGAACACTTGCGAAAGCCAGCAATCTTATAATCATTTAGTTCCGCATCGGTGTGAAATGACTAATTCTTACCTTCAATCTGTTTATACTAGACAGAGACCAACCAGAACCTTTACTGACATAATCCTTCTCTTCTTGACAGAGTTTCTGGATACCGTGTTTAACAGTTTGCTTCACATCGTCAGAATTGTAAATTACTGCAGCCGATGTCTTGAATGCACACTTCTTCACTTTTTAATCCAACGGATATGGCTTTCCATATATACAGTCCAACCACAAGTTATATTTTAAAGGTCCGTTTGTTTCTACATCATCAGTAAGCTGATTGATTATGTTCATGCGAGAAGGATTCTTTGTATATTTACTCCTCTCATGTCTCCGTACATCATGAGCAAATGCAAACGTCATATCGCAGTAGCTGCAAGGATACCGTGGTGATGAAGACGAGCCTTTCAGACTCGATCCAGTTACTGACGTTTCGGCCGTTGTACCATTTCCAGGCATACTCTTATGCACATCAATCGTTCGCTGTTGTATATACATCTTTACTTTCTGCCGCGCAACAGGTCCTTTACATGTCTCCAAATGTTACTGCAAATAAGCATTTCTTGTAAATTGCTTACGACATTTCTCACAGCCAAATTTTTCGATAAAGGTTCTTAGCACATTCTCTCTTCTCGTTCGTCGAGCATTGCTGTTGTTTGAGAAAATCTTGTTGCAGTAAGGCACCAATGTTCGTTGTTTGTTGACGAATCACCATCCATTGAAGTCACCATCGAGGGCGAAACAGCATTCGTCGAGGTTTCCTGTACAGCCAGCACTACAGGAATTAAAGTCTCTTCTGCTGGTGGTATCACGTCTTATAAAATCTCCTCCAATGTTGACGTCGTCGTTGCCAACGGGATCTGCTCCTTCTCCGTCGTAGCTGTCGTCAAGGTTCTCGTAAATGATGGTACAACCTCCATCGAGTTCGTCGTTAAAGTCGGTAAAGATGCCACTGAGTTCGCAAGAACAGGTAATTATGCGACTTATGCAACAGAAGAAACAAACTAGGTGATCCGTACACCATCGACGACAGTAACAAACTGAGCGACCTGCTGTCTAGGACTCGCTTATATACATGCACCGGATTGAATATTACGCTAGTCAAATCAATAACAATTAACTATAATACTAGAGTCAAAACAACATTAAAAATAGAAGCACCATCAACAAAAAGGCAGCACATTTGGAAGAACCATCAATGAAAAGGCAGTACATTTGGAAGCAACATCAACAAAAAGGCAGCACATTTAGAAGCACCATCAACAAAAAGGCAGCACATTTGGAAGCACAATCAACAAAAAGGCAGCACATTTTGGACGCAACGTCAATAAAATGGAAGCTATGAGGTCACAAGGCTATGAGTCTAAATGGATCTAGCTGGTTACGAGTTATACATGGCTGCGAGACTGCATGGTTAAAAGACCGCGTGGCTACGAAACTACAAGTCTTTGAAGCTACAAGGATACAAGTCTACTCGGCTCCAAAAGCTCCGTCAGCTCCAACACGCAATGTACGCAATGTACGCGCAATGCATGCAATTTACGTGCAATATATGTAATGATCACACAGTACACACAGGAAACGAAATGAAGAAATAGTACACACAGGAAAAAACGGAATGTACACACGGTACACACAGGAAACGGAACGTATACACAGGAAACGGAACGTACAACCAGTACACACAGGAAACGGAACGTACACTCAGGAAACGGAATGTACACACAGTACACAGAGGAAACGGAACGAACACACAGGAAACGAAATGATCACACATACAGTAGCGGAAACACAGGCTTAGTTGGAAATCAGAATACAAGAAATAAAACAAACTTTTTTTAAATATAAATAATTCATTTATTTCTCAATAGTACACACATGACAGTTAAACAATTGATTATTGTATGTAGCCAGCTTTCCGCAGTTGTTTAATTATGGACGATACTTCCTCGATATGCGAGTAGTTTCTTCTACGAACAGATGCCACCAACAGTCTTAGCCAGTCAACCAATATGTTTGGACATTTATTTGTGTGTAATCAATCTCTTCTGCCACCATCTTCCTTGCACGTTTATAGTAAATATTAGGATCTCTGGTGTCTTCCGTTTTAACACCAACCTCAGGGTAACTTTCATCATCGAGCCAGCGATCATCACAAGCTTGATCAGATTTATTTAGTATAACACGTTGTTTCCATCGTTTCGGTCTCAGTACACCATCACAGTCTTCGATCTTGCCTGCTTTAGATGCTTCAGCACAGTCTTCAATTACGTCGCCAGCTTCAGAGTCACTGTAGCAATCACCGTAGAAGGCATCGTCTTCACCCAGATTTCTGTAAGAACTCGATATCGTTGATGTCGAAGTGTCTTCATTGTCTTCATGCTTCCTTTTTAGGAGTCCATCATTTTTACAAAGTATGGAGGATCTACTAAATATAGACTTGAATGTATTCTCACTTTTCACGGTGCTGATACTTCCATTAGTTTCAGTCTTCCCGAAGCCATCAGCTCTTTTCAATTTATGTTCTTCGTCACGATCGGGTGAGCTAATAGCATCATGCTCAGGAAAAGGAAAATTATTGTCGTAATGCAGATCACTATTCTTTAGTTTAGTGGATCCATCGATGTCCTCTATGCCGTAAGTGGACTTGGCTTTACATGTTCTACCATGCCTTTTTAAGCTGTCAATTCGTGTTAACAACCTGCTACATCGATTACAGATTATAATTTTGCGTAGTGGGTTTTTGGCACAATCATTCTTCTCATGACGTCTAGCATTCCTTCTCATGACCAAATCCTTGCCAAAGTATCTACAGCGGCTTCCTTCCGATTCAGCTGCAGATAACAAACCATGATCCATGGTAGCTTCTGTGACTAATGTTAGATACAACTGTCAGTTTTTCCAATTGGAACCATTTCTTAAAAATAATTTTTTAAATATTTCATCAGCGAGAGTTAAGTTATCTAATGCAAAGCAAATTGATGCAAGTAGTTCTGGCTGTCATTAACAGATGTCGACACTTTTTTCTTGCAGGTAAATATTATTTATTTTATGTGGGATGAGGGATGGTCACTAACGATCGCAAAAAAGGAAGGCTTCGCTATACATTAAGGAGAATGAAGTTCGTCCTTCGTGATAGTGTTTCTCATCCGTCTTATCAGATATTTTTGGACTGAGTAATGTTTTTTTTTGAAATCCACCTAATAAAAAAATGTTGTCAGTTCTGATTTAGTACCAGAAATTATCAATTCAGTTGCATCACAGGATAAAATGAAATAACTCATTAGGTAAAAAGGTACAATTTATACCTAAATAATTAAACGATTCCAAGACGGCGGTCGTAATGGTTTAAAGGATGATGGTTGTAGATGATTTTAAGTGTCTTTTAGGACTTTGATCATAATTTATTATAATTATTATTTTTACATAAGATTAATTTTCATCTTCCAAGGATCGAACAAAGGATGAGAATCGATCGAATCAATCAGTATATTTATTGCCAATTTATTTAATGGATTTTGAAATTTTTCCCGAATCTCTAGCAGTAAAATTACGGATTTTCAAGATGGTGGACATTACCTGATTATATATATGCTATTAAAAAGTGGTGGGAGGTCAGTCTGCCGGTGGCTTCCTTGGAAGAAGGTACGGTCACCATTTTTTTTGGTCTCACCGTGTTCGAACCGAGGACTCCGAGCTCCGTGCCGTAAATGTATGTTTTTAATTTTTTTATTAAAATATAATTAGTTGATTTTTTTTATAAATTTGAAATTTTTTTTCATTAAAATCGGATAATAATTAAAGATATAAATGATGGCAGGCGTAACGGAAATTGCAATGGTGACATCATTATCCAAGATGACATATTCAATGATGATGTCAGTGGCTTATCGTAGGCTGTAGACATGGATGCTTTAGCCTCTATATGGTCATTTCTAGCCGCTGGGATTTTTAAGGACTAAAACGGGAATTTTTTCCTCAAAACAGGAATTTTTGTGTCATTTTGAGTCATTTTTGAGGAATTTTGAGGAATTTTTGAGTTCAAGATGGCCGCCGTGACGTCACAATCCAATATGGCGGACGGCTCTTCTGGCTCCTCCTGCGAGCGCCTGTGCCCGGAGCCCCCAAAACATACTACTGGCATGTCTTTTGGTGTTCTCATGGTTTGGCGAGAACCGAAAGACCACATCTGTGATTGCTATTTTTGCCTTACCAATACTAAGGGTGTCGGCAAGAAAAACAGGAATGGTATTTTATATCCCAGTATTCCGTCAGCAATATGACCTGTCCGACACTCTCACACACTCCCGGTTCCAGTTTTCAATGGATTTGTTTCTTTTGAGGACGAAGAAAGCGAAAGTGATCAAGAGGCTTTTGATCAGATGTATGACAAAATGATTGCAGAATCTGATGGATCTTCTTCTGACTCCAGACAGTCATCAACCCCCCAGCTGTTAAGTCAATCTGAATTGAACGACTTAGTGCATGATCTGGACCTCTTTAAGAAAGCAGCTGAGTTATTAGCTTCCAGGCTGCAAGAGAAGGATCTAATTCAACGCTCAGCTAAAGTTTCTTATTTCATAAAGCGGGAACAAATTTTTGTCTAATTCTTTTCTGAAGACAAGCAATTTGTGTACTGCCATGATATCAAAGGTCTTCTTAGTCTGTTAGGTTTTACCTCTTATAGTTTAACAGAATGGCGCCTCTTTCTTGATAGATCTAAACGTAGTCTGAAATGTGTTCTATTGCACAATGGGAATATTTATGAAACAGTTACAATTGGTCATTCAGTTCATTTGGGAGAAGAATACAATGATGTTAAATCTATGATCAGCTTACTTAACTACCATGACCATTACAGGATCATTTGTGTGGATCTTAAAATGGTAAACTTCCTCCTTGGACAACAGAAAGGGTTCACAAAATATCCTTGCTACCTTTGCATGTGGGATAGCCGTGCTCGAGAGAAACACTGGAAACAAAAGGAGTGGCCCCTACATAAAACTCTGAAAGTAGGTATGCCAAATATTATAAATGAACCTATTGTTAGCCAAGACAGAATCGTCTTCCCCCCGCTTCACATCAAGCTTGGTTTGATGAAGCAATTCGTAAAGGCATTGCAAACTGAAAGTGATTGTTTCAAACACATTGTTTTTGATTTTCCTGGTCTGTCATTCGAGAAAATAAAAGCAGGTGTGTTTGATGGACCTTAAATTAGGTCATTTGTGCGTGACGAGGAATTTGTCATGAAGATGGATGAAAAGGAGATAGCAGCATGGGTGTCTTTTGTAGAAGTTATGAAGAACTTCCTTGGTAAAAAAAAAACAGAAAATTATGAAGTTTTGGTTCAAAGGATGTTAATTGTATTTCGAGATATTGGATGCAAAATGAGCATTAAGATACACTTCCTGAATAGTCACCTGAATCAATTCCCTGAAAACCTTGGGGCTGTTAGCGATGAGCAGGGAGAACGTTTCCATCAAGACCTGAAGACGATGGAACAGCGTTACCAAGAGCGATGGGACAGGAATATGATGGCTGACTACTGCTGGAGTATCAAACGAGATTGTCCCAAGCAAATTCACAAACGCAAGTGCTACAAGCGCAAACTCTTGTCTGATTAGAACCTGACAGTGCTTTATGCGATATTTATGCTTATAATAAGAGTATTTATGTATTTTCATTCCAAAACTGTATCCATGTGTTTATGCGATTACATGTTTTTGTGTGTAAATGTGAAAATAAATCACTATGATTGTGTTCCAAGATAATAAGAAACATTTGTAGGTTTAAAAGAAAGATAAAAATTTTGAACATTTTATACTATTATGTAAAAACATTTTAAAAACTGTTTGTAAAAAAATCGTATGCCATCGCATTTTTTTGTGTGTAAATGTAACAAATAAATTACTATGATGTTGTTCCAAGATAATAACAAACATTTGTAGTTTTAATTAAAAGATAATTTTTTTTAATTTTACATTATGTAAAAAAAATTTAAAAACCGTGTGCAATTGCGTGTTTTTTGTGCGCAAATGTACAAAATAAATCACTATGATGGTGTTATAATATAATAGCAAACCTTTGCAGGTTTAAAAAAAAGTTAAATATTTTGAACATTTTATTTTATGTGAAAATATTTTAACACCTGTTTTTAAAAAAACCGTACCGTACAGAGAAAAAATAAATTCAGATATGAAATCAGCACTCCTAAATAAGTAAAAAACAATGGTTTCTACCAATGCAACAAAAATTTAGTTTCCCTGTGTAATGGCTTCTACTTGGCACAGTCTGCATTTCGTGGAACATTGAAAGACTACTATTATCTAAATAAGATAAGTGAGTCGAAGGACATTTGTACTTTTCTAGATTATATTAGACAGGACATAATCAATCAGCTTACTGATGACGTAGCAACAAACGGTCCATTAAATATAACTGGTGGTTAGACTGTATATATGGAAAGCCATATCCTTTCGATGTCAAAGTAAAGAAGTGTGCATTCAAGACGTCGGCTGCAGTAATTTACAGTTATAACGATGTTAAGCAAACTGTTAACCATGGTGTCCAGAAACTCTGTCACGAAGAGGAGAACTATGTCAGTAAAGGTTCTGGCTGGTCTATGTCTAGTATAAACCGGTTGGAGCTAAGAACTAGTCATTTCACACCTATGCAGACTTAAATTATTTTATGATCGCTAACTTTTGCAAGTGTTCCTGTAGTAGACTAGAAATTAAGTAATAAATGTTATGTTTGTAAAGGAACGTGTGGTGTTTTATTTTCGAACATGTCATTTTTGAGGTATTTTTACATAAAATTATTATTTTTTGTATCGACCAGGGATCGAACCAAGTTTCGAATCAATCATTACTTTAATGAGTGTATTTTTGTATGAATTTTTTTTTCCCGAATTTATAGCTAAATAATTACATGATTACAAAATGGCACTCAAATTTCAATATGGCGGGCACCTCAATAATAATAATTGATTACTGCACTTTAGTGGGTTAGAATAAAATTAGCATGATGGTAATGTACTCTATAAGACGAGTACACACACAAGATGGTGTCCTCCAGCAGATGGAAACAAGATGGTGGCAATGTCCTCTAGCAGGTGGTGGCTCCTAGTAGTGTTTACTGAACACAAAATGTCTGATCCATGATGGTCGTCAATGTCCAAGTCAAATTTCATGGTCAAGGTCAATTTTCAAGGTCATGGTCAAATTTCAAGATCAATATCAAATTTCAAGGTCAAGGTAAAATTTCAAGGTCAAGGTCAAATTTCAAGGTCAAGGTTCAAGGTCAAAGTTCAATGCCAACAGTCGAGGTCAAAGGTATGGTGAACAGAAAATTATACTAACATAACATGGCATCAGCACACTCTAGCAGACAAAAACAAGATGGTGGCCTCCATCTGACGAAGACAAGATGGCGGACATGACATCATACCAGCTGACGATATATACCTTGTTATTGGTGATGGTAGCTCAGTCTGTAGGTGGCTTCTGTGGAGGAAGGATCAGTCTTTTTATTATTTGCTGTTACCGGTTTCGAACCAAGGACGGGAATCAGCCTAATAAATCAATTAATTTATAAGTTACTTTTAGGTGTTTTTTTGAATTTCTTTATAAAAATCGGATAATAAATTGAATTCTCCAAGATGGCGCCTTAAACGATAATTTATACAGTGGTGACATAATTAAAAATGTCGGGTGTGTCGTAAGATATTTTTATTACATTTTATTGTGAATTTATTATGTATATATATATTAAAAAATTACTGGTTTACCCTCGCCGGGAATCGAACTGCGGAGCAAATCGTTTAAGTAACTTAACATTTCAAGTTGGCAATTTTTAAAATATTTTTTGGAATTTTTTCGGAATTTCTAGCATTAAAATTGTGGATTTTAAAGATGGCGGCCATAACGAAACACGCAACATTAATAGAATCCAATATGGCGGACATAACGAACAGTGTAACGATGGCATTGTACTCAACAAAGATGGCGGGCATAACGAAACATGCAACATTTATATAACCCAATATGGCGACTGTAACGATATGTGGAACGGTGGTTTTTAGGTAATATTTTATTAAATTTTAATAAATATATTTTTTTTAATTTTTCAATATTATTTCTGGATTCTAACATAAGAAATGTGGATTTTCAGGATGGCGGACATGACGTCATGCTAGATGACGATATATATCTTGACATAAGTGGTGGGAGGTAAGTCTGTCGGTAACTTCCGTGGAGGAAGGAACTGACTTTTTTTTTGACCTCGTCGGTTTCGAACCGAGGACTCCGAGCTCCACGGCGTAAGTGTACATTTAATTTTTTTAAATATTTGTTTATTAAATTGGATATTTTAATTATTTTATAAATTTTGACATTTTCCACGATTTTCTTACATAAAAATTACGGGTTTTCAAGATGGCGGCCGTAAATTAAATTGCAACGGTGACGATATAATCCAATATGGTGGTCATGGCATCCTAATTCCTAGAAACGTCTTATCAGAGGCTTTAGACATGGATTCTTAAGCCGTATTTAGGAAATTTTGTTCTTTCTAAGGCAAAAAGTATTTTGAGGTTTTCGAAATCCTAATTTTCGAGTTGTGGAATTTTTGGAGATTTTTGGGCGGATTTTTTTTTCTTCAAAAAAAATGGAAATATTGGAGAATTTTGAGGAATTTTGGCAAATTTTGGATAATTTTGAAGGTCTAAGTTCAAGGTCAAGGTCAAAGTTTTAGGTCAAAGTCATTCAAGATGGCCGCCGTGACGTCAAAATCCAAGATGGCGGACCGGCACCAGCGCCACGAGCCAGCACCATTTCCCCGGATGCCCTATTCTACACTACTGGTCAAGTATTGATCCAAGGACATAAACCGATCGAATCAATAATTAGTTTAATAAGTGATTTATAAAATTAATTTTGGAATTTTCTGTGAAATTCTAGCTTAATAAAAACCGATTTTCAAGATGGCGGCCAAGATGACCGACTACATGGTTGGTACCCTAGAAAAAAACAATTACAGCACTTTAGTAGGAAAAAAATTACGACCATGTCGGTAGTGGCCTCGTGCGGACGAAAAACATATTTCGGATTCAAGTTGGCGGCTGCCAGCAGACAGAAACAAGATGGCGGACTTTACGACGTACAAGTTGGCGATATATCTACCTTGGCATTAGTGGTGGGAGATTAGTCTGTCATTGGCTATCTCAGAGGAAGTTACTATTGCCATTTTATTTTCTCTCGCCGAGATCGTACCGAGAACTCTAAGCTCCATGACATAAGAGGTTTTTAAATTAACATTTTATTAAAATTGAATTGAAATAATTATTTAATATTAAATTAATTTTTCTTGTATTTCTAGTTAAATAACAACGAATTTCCAATATTGCAGGTGTGACATCATTATTTCAAAATGGCGGAATGTTTTTTATGATTTTTTTACTATTTATTTTTTTATAATTTTTAATTTTTTAAGATTTTTCCGTTAATAATTACGGATTTTCAAGATGGCGGTCGTTAGCGAAATCTAAAAGATGACGTCATAATTACTCAATGTCAGCCATGAAATCCTATTGGTCTAGGTCAAATGTATCAAAAGTTTATTGGAGGCTTGAAGATAAGAAATTTAAGACTCTTTGAGAATATTCTAAGCCTCCTGGATTTTTTGAGGATTATAACGAGAAATTTTTTCTCAAAACAGAAATTTTTCCCTCGAAATAAGGTAATTTTATTAAATTTTTCGTGATTTTTTGGCGGAATTTTTTCTTAAACACTGGAAATTTGGACGTGTTTAGGCGAATTGTTGGCTTATTTTGGTCAATTTTAAGTAATTTTTGGCAATTGACATGTTTTGAAGGTCAATGTCCAGGTCAAAGTTCATCGTCATCCAAATGGCTACCGTGATGTCACAATCCAATATAGCGGTCGGCTCCACAGCTCCACTACCTGTCTCCTGGCAACTGACTTACATTCACATACTACTACTTATAGGGCTCAAGTCTTGCATTATACAGAATTTATTTAGCCGAAGATTGCTTTAAATTGTCTGTTGGTTTATCTTGCAGAATCTTGGACAAGAAATTAAATGGAATGAAGTTGTATTTACAAATGGTATTTCAGCTCAGTGTCTCCGCGTTATTGCATTAACGGATTTTTTTTTTGCAGTAAAATAAAAAGGCATGTTATGTTACGTGTGTTTACATACTTACATAAAATTATCTTTCATAAAATGTGTACTTTGTGTTTTGAAGCAAAACGTTTTTACAGCCGGTAGAGTAAGTTGAGCGGAAGCGAGTGTAGCTAACGGAGGTAAGCTAACGGAGGTAACGGAGTTAACGGAGTTAGCGGATGTTGCTCGATGGAGCGGGGTTTGAAAAGCAGGCTGAGTGGTTAGGGAGGCCGAAGAAGGTAAGGGGTGGGAGTAGAGAGAACAACGAACGAAATAGATTGTAAGATAAATATGGAAATCTGCAGGTTTTTCGTCGTCATTTTTAATACAGTTGTATACATTTATGATGTATTGTATTAAATTCATCGATCAACTGAATAGTTAAATATTTTGAAATGAAACTTTTTCTTACTCGCTAACAGTGATTTGTCGTCTATTGTAAACTTACTTTTTTTTTAGAATTTCGTCCTTAATTTTATCTATCTGAATATTTTTAATTTATTCTTTTTTTTACAGTTGGGAACACATATGGCAGTAGTGTTAAAATTAACGTGTGACAGGAATCTGTACAAGAAACGACAAAAATAATAAAATTGTGAGTGATTCTTCCAGTACTCACTAGTGATGTGTAAACATTTAACCTTGGTAATGAGAAAATGCATGTGTTCTTGTGTTGTTCTTGTTGCAAAAATAAACTTATAATACGAAACTCGGACACGACATTAGAGTAGAATTCTTTAAAATAACGCCGAACGTGTTAAATATCCTCTAGAATTCGCTGCCTGAATTGTAAACTTTGCTTGCCACCATCAAACTAGATGGCAGCACGAAACAAACTTAAATGTTTATGTTTTTCTATTCAGCTCCAATGAAATCGAAAAAAACTTTAAAAAATTCCAAACCACAGTTTTGGACCAGATTTTCGACAAGTAATTATATTAAAATAATGTCTATCATGTGAAAATTCATTAAAGAGTTAAAACTACAAATTTTCTGCACACGTTGTGGGGTGTAAAAAATTACCCCGTGCGGGGGCAAACAGCCCACGTCCATCTCTACCTGCACCGCCAGTTACAAGCATTATTTTTCAACCCCGCTAACCTTGACTTCGCCAAGGTCACTTGCTTAAACGCAGTAGAGACGCAAAACTAAATTACAAGTTTGATTGGGTGTGCAGTAGGTTATTGCAGCGTTCAAGACAATTACATTATATGCAAACATTTAAATTTAGTCCCGATAAAATAGAATTCATGAAGTACAAACAAGTGAAATAAAATATATAGAAAACGACATAAAATTTACAAATGCTATACGTGACGCCCGGCCGTAGCGATCACGTTAGCTGCGGCACAAAAACCTTGCCATCGCGTAAGTCTAATCTGTCCATCACCGCGCGAGGGAGGGGAGGGAGAGTCCACACGAAATCTTGGCTTGCGTCCCAAAAACAACCGCTTCTTTCACCATTATTAAAATTAAAGTTTTACTTACATTGGTGCTCGCCGTGCCGTAGAAATTTACCAAACTGTACCGCCTCGGGTACCCGGGCTGTAGACTGGGCGTAGATGACCATGTTGCACAGTCAAATGGCGCCGGTCGACGCACTTCGGGGCGTAGTGGATTAACACTCGCGACTTGCGAAAAAGTTTAAAAACGTTGATGCGAAATACTTTGCCGTACATTACAGGTTATCCAAAATATAATGCAGCTGATGCGGGCCGCGGCAACGATAACTCCGCGTAGCAGTGTCCATGGTTAACTGTTCATACCGAAGTGTGGGTCGCGTCCCAACTCCCGAGCACGGAGTTACCCTGGGATGTCATATTCACAACTGACCCGCCCGCAAGCTTCTCTCAACTTCGACTGCACACAGTCCAAACTGTCCGCTCGCCGCATACGTCACACTCACGTGACGTCAGCCACCCCCCTCCGCTAATTTCCCCCTCTCTCATGCGTGGACAAGTCCATTCAGTAGGGGTCAATGGCCGCACGGTAAACCACAGTACTTGATTAAATATTAACTAAAACTAGTAAAGACGTATATAAAAATAAATATAAAAACATTAATTAAAAAAATTACGTTAAAATTATAATTAAACATAATAAACACTAAACATAATCACATGAGACACCCGAAGTGTCTCAACCTCCCCGACAAAAAAAAAATAAAAAAAAAATATAATACCCCTTTGAGTTATCTAACTATTAGGTCCGCGTAAAGTAAGTAACACTAAAAGCAACACGTAGAAGACGAAGTAAGAAAGACTCAAAAGAGCCGCGAAAGAGAAAAACACAAAACTAAGACACAGATAGCGAACTCGAAATAGCACCAAACATTAACTGTAAAGCGCGACCCATAGCTAAACTCTCCAAAGGTTTTACAAAAAAAATTCAACTAAACTGAAATAATTTAATCCTGGATGTAAATTTAACCATTAAAAAAAAATACAGCGACCATGAAACTTTCTATCCAAAACAAATTTTCTACAAATGGCTATAGGAAACTTAGATAAACGTCTAATACATACTAAATTTATTAGAGTCCAAAAATCCAGCTACCTGCCAAAATCACGGCAAACATTACAATATGTAAATATAAAAAACTCGCTAAAACACTTTCAAAAATTACGAAATATATTCTTACAATCATAATTTAAATATAAATATAAATATGAAAGTATATAAATTTTCTCACTTATTTACATCACAATTCTTTTATATCAATTGGAAACCAAATTGCATTCGGACTACCCCCGACAATAGGGCTTCAACTGCGAAAGGTGAGCTTTTCTCACCCGGAAATGGTTCCCGCATTCTTCTAACAAAACGGTAACGGGCCCCAAAAATTTCTTAGTTACATAAGGACCCCCAAAGGCATACATCAATTTCGCCGTCTTACGCTTTCCTTTATCGCTGATATGGTGCTCCCTACACAAAACTTCCTGGTTTACAGTAAACGGGTTCGGCAACCGCCCTTTATTATACTGACCCCTAAGTACTTCCTTACTCTTTTCCAAATTCATGGCGACATCTACCCACACTTCTTCCAACTTACGTGGGATATGAATTAACAAATTCCCTGGCGAAATGCCCCACACATTTAATAGGGGATGGCAGATGTCTCGCCCCAAGAATATTAATGCTGGCGTAAATCCAGTAGCCCCATGCTTGGTCATATTAAAAGCCATATTTAAAAAAATTAAGGGCTCATCCCATTTTTGATGGTCTTTCTCACTAAAGATGGTCATTGCTATTTTCACATTTTTATTTACCCTTTCAACAAGATTTGGGTTCGGATAATAAGGACTCGTTTTAATGTGTTTAATACCCCAATTAAGACACATGCTTTGAAACAGCTGACTACAAAAATAACTGGCGTTATCCGTTACAACCTGTTCGGGCCCACCAAACAAACTCCACACCTTCTCCACAAGGGCTTTTATAATCTGGCTACTTTTCATATCCCTCAACGGCCAAAATACGCAATATTTGCTAAAACCATCAACCAAAATTAACAAACAACTATTCCCTTTCGTTGACCTGGGTAATGGACCGAAAACATCTAAAAATACCCTCTGCCAGGGGCGCGTAATACTCTCCACACTATGGTACCCAACTTTACTATTTTGAGTTTGTTTCTCCAACTGGCAGGAGACACATCCTTTAACGTATTTTCTTACGTCCTCTTTAATGGTAGGCCAATAAAAATTATCAGAAATTTTGTCTAAGGTTTTTTTCGACGCCGTTGTGAGCTCCAACTTGTGAGTCATGAAAATAACGCATCAACATATTGACCAACGCACGTGGCACATACAACCTCCTCTTTCCCCCTTTACTGTAGTGCAGTTTTTCATTGTGAATCTCAAAATTTTTGTATTGGGGGATTGAATATTTTCCCGGATTTTTCTTACCTCCTCATCTTTATCTTGCCATTCCTTTAAATCAACAAAACCCTCTGGGAAATTTCCTAATACATTACAAACATCAAAATTCTCCTCACTCTCTTCGTATGACCTTTCACCTACTTCTTCAATCTCCTCGGCATTATACATACGCGATAGCGCATCCGCTACAACATTCTCCGATCCTTTGACATGCTTGATTTTAAAATTAAATCTACTTAAGCGCATTACCCACCTCCCAATCTTACCCAACTGACGGGGGTGGGTAAACAGCCACGTCAATGCCTGATTGTCGGTGCACAAATCAAACTCTGCGTGCTCTAAAAAACGTCTCTAATCTCTCCAAGGCATAAATACAGGCCAGCGCCTCCTTTTCATACACACTGTACTTCTGTTCATGTTGGTTTAGGGTACGACTGATGTACATTATAGGTTGCATTCCCAGGGGGCCTTCCTGCAATAATACTCCTCCCAAAGCCAAACTCGAGGCATTAACCTGCACCACTAACCTCTTTTAAAAATCGGGCAAGGATAAAACAGGCGGGCTTGAAATTGCTATTTTGAGTGCTTTAAACGCCTTTTCTTGTTCCTCCCCCCACTCAAAGGGTATCCCTTTCTTTTTTAAGTTATTTAAGGGGGCACAAAGTTCCGAATAATTCGGGATGAACCGGCTAAAAAACTTAATCATCCCCAAAAATCTCATAACCCCTTTAACATTTTTTGGAGGAGGGTAACTCACAATAGGTGAGATTTTCAAAGGATGCATCACTAATTTACCCTCACCTATAATGAAACCTAAAAAATGTATTTGCCGCTTTGCCCAACAAATTTTTTCAGGATTTAGGGTAAACCCAGCCTCTCTCAAATTACCTAACACTATGCGTAAATGCTCAATGTGCTCCTCCAAACTATTTGAATATACGCAAATATCATCCAAAAAATTCAGAGCAAACTTGTATTGCATGTCCTGCAAAATTTTTCCTAAGATTCTTGACAGACATTGAGCTCCAAAATTCACCCCAAACGGCACACGGGTCCACTCATAATGTCCCCAAGGGGTGACGAAACCAGTATATTTTCGGCTCGATTCATCTAAAATACATTGATGGAATGCAGCATTTAGGTCCAAGATGGTAAAAAACTTAGCCTTTCCTAGGTATTGAAAAATAGTATCTATTTTTGGTAATGGGAACGGATCAAGCTTAATCTTTTGATTCAAAAGACGGTAGTCCAAAACAATACGAAATTCGCCAGCTTTCTTCTTCTTTACTAAAAATGCGGGTGATGCATAATTCGACTTTGAGGCAGTTATTATACCTTCTTTTTGCAAATCCTGAATAATTTCCCTAAAGGCTTTCATTTTTGGGGGCGAACACTGGTACAGTACGCATTTAATGGGGATATCGTCCGTCAACTGAATTTTATAGGGGTCCAAAACACATTTACCTACCCTTTTGGTAATGAAATCCTGAAATTCATCAATCACTCCCTGAATTTTCTCAACTTCGCTTATACTCAATCTTTCTCGGCACCCCTCTATCCCTCCACAAATTACCTGTTCGCTACCCTGGGGTTTTTCCAATACAATTCGATACTTTGGTGCAAAACCGAAACTTAACCTACGAGTCCGGCAATCAATAACCGCTCGAGTATCACTCAAAAAATCAATTCCCAATATCATTTTATACACCAAATTAGAAATCACATAAAATTCCCGATCCCACGAGAATTTATCCACTTTTATATGCATAATTACTTTCACAACACTCTTATAAATTTTCCCGTCAGCTGTTTGCACCTGTATACCTTCCCCTCTCTCTACAATATGCCCAACTCGTTTCCCTTGTTTCAGGCATTGCTCAAAAAATTCTTCGCTCACGAAACTCTTACTCGCCCCGGTGTCTACAAGGGCTTTGACTGTATTCTTACCCACTTCTACCTCCACACATAAATTATTTCCACTTCGCATCACTAACATATGGTGCTTATCTTTAAATCGAAAATGATTAAGTTTGATCTTCTGCCAACATCTACTCGTTAAATGACCACTTTTACCACAAAAACCGCAACGCTTCTTACCACTCCTCCATTGCTTACACCATTTTTGTACATGTCCCATCTTACCACAACAAAAACAAATTTTATTAGAAGTACCCACATAACCATTCCTACGAAAACACGTATCTCTTATATGACCTTTTTTCTTACAAAAATCGCATATTAAGGGCGTCGTCCTAAGCTGGGAATTTTCCTCAATGGACCTTTCACTAGAAAGTTCTACACCACCATTTTTGCCTCCCACCTCCATTAAGGCATTCCCGGTTTCTATTTCCTGAGCGGCCGCACTAACTTCCCCTTCGCTGGACCTCCTGCTAGCATAATTTACATTATCCACTTTCACCGCCCAGTCCATTAATCCCGAAATACTTGCCGGCCTCTTAACAAACGAACATTCCACTCGTATTTCAGGGACCATATTTTCAATAATCATAGAAATAACTTCGTGATCCAAAAATCTCACTCCAAATATTTTTATGTGCCTAAGGACATCGACCACGAATTGCGCAGTACTTTCTCCACGCTCCACGCTCCACGCTCCACGCCACGACTCACATACTCGTGTATCAAACCAAATTTAACTCTCCTCGGGCACAAATTCTCCCACAACATCTCACGAACTTGCGGCCAACTACGCTTTTCTACCAATCCACGCGCAATAATTTCCCTCATTATGCCAGTACTTTTCCCCAAAAGACACCTCAACATACTATAATCATCACAAAAATTTTTTGTATCATTCAACATTTCGACTTCAAGCCATATTTTCCTCAACTCATCACCATTATTTGCCTCTAATCGCGGCAAGTTTTTCAACATGTTGACACCAATAGTTGCCAGTACATCGGCTGCCAAATCCCGTTCACGAGTATTCTCAGGGCTTTCCACAAATGACCACTCGTCTCTCCCGTTTAGGTTTTCGACTAATTTAAGACGTAGTAAGTGCACGTCATCATCGTTCTCTACCATTCGCCCTGCGGCATGCAAATTGGCAATTAACTGCTCCCTTTCTAAGTTGAATACCCAGCTGTTCGCCATGTCTAGGGTGGACCGAATCAATGATAAATGTAAAACTACTGCAACTGCAATAACCACTGCAACTCTAAAAGCAGAGTGGCGCACTTGTGGGGTGTAAAAAATTACCCCGTGCGGGGGCAAACAGCCCACGTCCATCTCTACCTGCACCGCCAGTTACAAGCATTATTTTTCAACCCCGCTAACCTTGACTTCGCCAAGGTCACTTGCGTAAACGCAGTAGAGACGCAAAACTAAATTACAAGTTTGATTGGGTGTGCAGTAGGTTATTGCAGCGTTCAAGACAATTACATTATATGCAAACATTTAAATTTATTCCCGATAAATTAGAATTCATGAAGTACAAACAAGTGAAATAAAATATATAGAAAACGACATAAAATTTACAAATGCTATACGTGACGCCCGGCCGTAGCGATCACGTTAGCTGCGGCACAAAAACCTTGCCATCGCGTAAGTCTAATTTGTCCATCACCGCGCGAGGGAGGGGAGGGAGAGTCCACACGAAATCTCGGCTTGCGTCCCAAAAACAACCTCTTCTTTCACCATTAATAAAATTAAAGTTTTACTTACATTGGTGCTCGCCGTGCCGTAGAAATTTACCAAACTGTACCGCCTCGGGTACCCGGGCTGTAGACTGGGCGTAGATGACCATGTTGCACAGTCAAATGGCGCCGGTCGACGCACTTCGGGGCGTAGTGGATTAACACTCGCGACTTGCGAAAAAGTTTAAAAACGTTGATGCGAAATACTTTGCCGTACATTACAGGTTATCCAAAATATAATGCAGCTGATGCGGGCCGCGGCAACGATAACTCCGCGTAGCAGTGTCCATGGTTAACTGTTCATACCGAAGTGTGGGTCGCGTCCCAACTCCCGAGCACGGAGTTACCCTGGGATGTCATATTCACAACTGACCCGCCCGCAAGCTTCTCTCAACTTCGACTGCACACAGTCCAAACTGTCCGCTCGCCGCATACGTCACACTCATGTGACGTCAGCCACCCCCCTCCGCTAAATTCCCCCTCTCTCATGCGTGGACAAGTCCATTCAGTAGGGGTCAATGGCCGCACGGTAAACCACAGTACTTGATTAAATATTAACTAAAACTAGTAAAGACGTATATAAAAATAAATATAAAATCATTCATTAAAAAAACTATGTAATAATTATAATTAAACATAATAAACACTAAACATAATCACATGAGACACCCGAAGTGTCTCAACGTTAGATGTTATACTTCTATAACAATTCTAAAATATTAAGCAGAAACTTTTTAAAACACATATAAAATTAAGTTTTCATTTTTATATTTTTTTTTGCTTAAACTACAGAAATCAGAATGCAAATAATTACTTCAAACAAACTTTAACCTTTTTGTTCTACTTCAAAGTTATTATTATTTAATATATTGTGAAGTTATTGAAAGGTAAAAAAAAAATCCGGTAACGAGATTTAAACCACGTCCCTTGAGGATAACTAGCGCGCTCTACCACTGTACTACCGAGACGGTTGACACAGTTGAATAATAATTTGTATTATCTTTAAATTCCAGATTTATTAGGTTTTTTAAAACTTGATTTCTTTTTGTTATGACTATTTTCGTTTACCAATTATATCTTTGGGTATTTTCACTATTATAAAGTTTCATTTGGCACACCAATACCTTTTTATGTACCCTAATATTTACTAAAAAAGACTATGCAAGGGTTTATGTTACTACACGTTGATCCGCCATCTTTGTGTCACTTTTCCATTAAGATTATCTTTTTATTTTCACGAAATGACTCGTACCAAATGTTACGTACCGAGAGCAAATATCTTTACACATCAATAAAGTATGGCTGTGTGAATTCTTTATATGGTAAATACTT